>NW_027070220.1:108760-140627 GCF_002906115.3 Quercus suber
TGTCAAACCCCACACAACCAATCATAGCCAAAACATGCAATTCCATTTTTCAAACAATTTTATTAATAATAATCATCTTATATACAATATCGTGTAAGGTAATTTCTTTTGAGAATTACACACACATATTGTGGGTAATTTAACCACACAGTTCAACATCAACATTGTGCACTATTTGGCCACACAATCCAACATATGAAAGTGTGGTTTACAGAAGAAAACATATATCCAAATGCTTCTTTTTAGAAATTTTGTTCTGCATGCATGCCACGAGCAAGCAAGAACAATAGCCATAGAAAATGAGCTAGAAAATATTTCAGATATGAAGTCTATCAATTGTCATGTACTAGATTTCTTGTATATCTAGGCATCTACAGAAGATGATTTCGATCTTCATAGTTCATTGAATCACTTTAAAAAGAATAGTTTGCTAGGGACCCAAAATTTTTCAGACATTTTCAAATCTCAATGGAATTTGAAAAAGTACTCGATTAGATTTGTCACAACACAAAAACACAAGGAAGAGTGTATCCTTTAAATTCCAGGGTACACTCCCTGGAAATACTTTTCGTTAAAAGATAAATAACCAATCAAAAAGTGAATTATTGATGTACCTTTTGAATTCTAGGAGACATCGAAGAAAGAGGACAAAGTACAATATTGTTTATCTACAGAGACAAAAAAGAGAGAAAAAAAGATTAAAAGAAAATTGCAAGAATCGAATCTTTCATAAGTTGTGGTCAAACTACGCAAACCATAGGATATAATGAGTCAAATGGCCTCCCAATTCAACGAACCCCTTCCCCTACGAAGAAAAAGAATGCCAATTGCCAACCAAAAAGCTTATTTATGTTATAAAACTCTTAGGTACGTACATTTAAGGGAGGATAGTCCAGTTCTGCTATAAATATACTTTTTGCGGGAAATTTTATTACTTACTCGTTTTTGTATACTTCATATACATCGTTATTGTATACTTCATGTATATGTACATTCCTTAAACACGATTTTACTTGTTATTGTATTTTAGTATAAAAATATAATAAAGAGTATGTGACTATCATTATTCTATTTTTTGTCTGGACTTCGAAGCACTCTTTAGTCTTTTCCACCAAATTTGAAGAGACAGGTTACTGACTTATATTCTTGTTGCATTTTAAAACAAGATTGCAGCCCTCTATCCAATTAACTAATAAGTAATATTGCAATTTGCAAGTAATATATTGTTGTTTCTAACTTTTTTCTTAAAAAAATAAAAAGAAAAGTGAGATAATAATGATTCGATTTTTTTTTTTTTTTTGTTAAGTGGTACTTGCAACTCTCTCTAGATCTCTACAAAGGAGAGAATGGATATTTTAAAGTTAATCCACGTTAAATGGATCACATCTCGAGCGTTAAATAAATCATCATCAACAACAAAAGTAAATAAAAAAAAAACATGTAATCTATTTTCCTTTTTTTATTAAAGGATGACGCATATGCACAACAATTAAAACAAAAATAGTATTTCCTTGCCAAATAATCCAATATCTACGAAGGTTTGATATAGCCCTAGATACTAGGCCATTTATGTTAACACATTAGGCCCTCAAATGAAAAAAAGGTCCCATAATTTTGATCATAACAGCATACAATTATATATATATATACTCACACTTAAAATAAAATTTGTTTCTTGTCTATTAATTATTTTGGCTTAAAAAGTGGTCAATGTCTAACTATATACTACATTTTTATTTTATTTTTGGCTCTTTTTCTTTTTAAGTATCTCTGGATAACCAGTCAATATTAAACCACTCTTTTGCCCTTACCAATGAACTGATTAACAAAAATCATATTTAAGGCAGATAATTCTTTTTTTTTTTTTTTTAAATCAATTTTATTTCATTATTTATATCTTGTGTTTATATACAATTGATGTGAACAGTATAAGTTTTTTTTTTTTTTTTTTTTTTGAGAGAGTTTCAACTTATAGCCTCTACTCCTAATGATAGCTCTTTATCATCAGACCAAGACATCAGTTAATTTTTGGTGTAGGTGGGAATTAAACCCCAAATCTCTTATACAACCATTATAGCCTCCGCTCCTGATGATAGCTCTTTATCATCAGACCAAGACATCAGTTAGTTTTTGGTGCAGGTAGGAATTAAACCCTAGATCTCTTATACAACCATTAGAGATTTTACCAGTTGAACTAACTGTAACCCATATTTTGATTTCAAGTTAATCTATCTTCACTTGTGAAGGTTGAGATTATAGTTAATTATAATGTTAAGTGCAGTTATTTGATAAATTAGATTATATTGTTCCAAGCTTTAAATTTTATTTTATTTTAGTTATATTATAATCTATATTGAAGCAAGTATTTATTTTAAATGTTTAGTAGAAAAATATGAATATGGAAATGAAAAAGTTGAAAAGATAGAAAATATAATTGAATCTTGTACATGGATCTATTGAAAATTTGCTACTAGTAAATGATAGATTTTGGGTGAAGAATGAAGCGTCTAGTGATACCATATTCTCAGTGGTCCATGCCAAATATATTTCACTGTTAAAGATTTTATTTATTAGATTTGAAAGTACACCACGTGTCTTTTGAAATAGATCTATTTCAAATATAGAGGATTCGCTTTTAAATTTGTAATAAACCATGAAATTGATCAATTTTGAATAAAGAGAATCCTAATACAAGATAGACAGGTAACTTTCCAAGCTACTTGTACATCTTTATAAATATAAACCTTATGTTAAAACACTTTTCAATCTCTAACTCGTGTTATGATAATCTCCATTTGAAATTGATCCATTTTTTAATTTAAATTAATTATTACAATTTACAAATCTAAAGGTGTAGTAATGCCATGTCATTTAAAATTTTACCTAATGTGATATTTTATATATTATCAGATTCACGTATTAAAATATTGATTGTGAGAAGGAAGCGAAATAAAGAGGATCATGTTGGAACAATGACACTCTAATTTTTAAAGCAATAAGTCCAAATATATCCTCTCCCTTCTTCTTTTTTACCCTATTGTTTTTGGTCATATATCATTTTCTCCAATGTGTGATTTTGGGAGTAACATTATTTTTTTAAAATACCTATGATCTTGGAAGTTACATTACTTGTTATTGATATGAATTTGATAAAGATAAGGGATGGCCATGAGGTGGGGTGGGGCCAAAGGATGGGTTGTTGCCCTTGCTCCACATAGTTTTGTCTTGCCCCATACCCGTCCCACTCTACATGATGGGAAAAGTTTTCTTACCCCATCCTCATCCTTTGGGGCCTTGCAAAACCCCACCCCACCCCGTAAAACTCTATTTCTTATTAATTTTCCCATAGCTAGTAAAAAAATTTAGTAAAACTTTTTTCATTAATAAAAATATACTTGAAATTATAAGTAAATTTATTCCATCAAATCAAACTAATTTTTAGCAAAAAATGAAAAATATTATTGAAGTGTTTAACAAGACAATATCACAACAACAAAAAATCTCATAATACAAAATCAAAAATTCAATAGTATATAAATTTGTTTCTAATAAAGACAAAAGAAAACGTTAAAATTGATACCTTATTTCCAACATTGCTAGAGAGAAAAAAGAGGCAAGGAGCCATGTTGCGTAGAATAAAATAAGCTAACGATATATTTGTTTAAATAGTAGGATTTTAGGGTATAAAAAATTTACAATTTAACCATTATCAATGTGGGGCGAAATGGGGCGGGGTGGGTCTGAAAGTCTTTCTATCCTTGCCTTGCCCCACGGTGCGGAGATAACATCTTGCCCCATCCCCGCCCCACTACCTTTGCGGGATGGAAAAAATTCGCGTGGGGTGAAGCGGGAAGGGGCGGGGCAAAATTGTCATCTCCTATTTAGATAAGTGCATAACTTATGTGCAATATATTAAGTTTTTTGATTAAAATTCAAACACCTAATTGCATGGGCTAATAAAACACAATTAAACAATATCATTATTTTCAAAGATAATTAAATAGAAACAAAATTTATTAGTTAGATTTCTCCTTTCTTGCTGTTCAAATGGATGTTGAAGTTATAGTTTTTTTTTTTTTTTTTTTTTTTTTTTTTTTTTTTTTTTTTTTTTTTTTTTTTTTTTTTTTTTTTTTTTTTTTTTTTTTTTAATTTCTTTTTTCAGTTGGATGGTTTATTAGCTGGCCCTTTTTTTGTTTTCTTTTACTACATTTCATATCCTTTTCCTCAAAAAATTGAAACTGCAGTCGTCTTGTTAGTAGTTTTAATCTGTTTGGAGATATCATTGTCTTATTTATGAGCAGAATATAATATAAGAAGGTTCTTCCGTTTTCCACTTGGAGTGGAAGTTCGCATACTGACATTATTACAACGATGGATCTAGTTGTGTTGTGTTGTGCTGTTCTCTCTCTTTTGGATATCAATGGTGTCAGAAACAATTAGAGTTGGTCGCTTTTTTTCCTATAAATTTTCACTAAGTTTAATTACAATATTTTTCATAGTTTTTATCTTAAATGTTGACATATATAGTTTATTATGAATTGGTATTTAATACAAAGCACGGTAAGCGAACTCAAATAAAAATAAAAGTAACATAATCATAACAAACTATGTTAACGGTTGTAGANAACTCCCAGATTGTTGCTATGCAAACCAACCCATCTTAATTTGCCCAAGTACCCCAACTCCAAAGCATTCATTGTATCTCTCTAATCTTGATGACCAAAAGTTCCTTAGGTTCTCCATTAAATATCTCTACCTTTTCAAGAAATCTGTGAGTTCAGACAACTTGAAATATTCTCTTTCCAGAGTTCTTGTGGATTACTACCCATTAGCTGGGAGGTTGAGAGCCACTGCTGAGGATGAACAGAAGTTTGAAGTTGATTGTAATGGAGAAGGTGCTGTTTTTGCTGAGGCTTTCATGGACATCACTGCTGAAGATTTTCTTCAAATTTCCAACACACCAAACAGGTCTTGGAGAAAGCTCTTGTATAGGGTGGAAGCTCTCACTTTCTTGGATGTTCCTCCTCTTGTAGTTCAGGTCTTATTTCTTTTCTTTTGTTATGCCAATGTTTCTTTTGTATTCTTTGCTTTTCCTTATAGCATCTCTCTTCATTTTTTCCGGGTTTGTGGTGTTTTAAAAATTCAAGCCCAAAAAGAAGCCCCCCTTATAAATCTTTTAATATAAAAAAGATTCACTTTAAATTTCTTTATATTAACCAAGAGCTCTTGTTTCTTTCAAGATTAAAAAACCTACTGTCTTTGAATTATGACTTTACTATTATTTTCCACATGTTTTGGTCCTTTGTTAATCCATTTTATCCAAGAAACTTAGCAAATAACCGGTTGTTAAGCTTAGTGCTGTAATTATAGTTCTAGCTCTTCCACTTTGAACAATCTCTTTCAATCATATATCCCTTCAGCAAATGATGCTGCCAAGTCAAGTGCCGACCTAACAATACACTAAGGTGCATAAATAAAACCACGTCGCTTTGAATGGTGCCTTGCTTAATTTGCAACATGCCTGCTGGTCAGGACAGGGCTCGTTTTGTCTTTTCCATTGACTCACACTGTCAGTTTGTCAGACATGCCCAATCATTTTTTAAATTTTAGGGAAATTTCACATAGGTACTTGTTATTTTCACCTAGTTTGGGTTGAGAGTGAAATTAAATTTTGACTAATTTTACTCTACTCTCATCTTTTTCTTCGATCCAAACAGACCATTAAAAACATCACTATATTAGCATATAATCAATTGTTTGAAATCACTCTAGCCATACCTTCTTCTTCTTTTTTTTCTTTCAAGAATAAAGATAGCAATTTGGCTATACCTAATTACCTTAATTTCTACCGAACATAAGAAAACAAACACACGCACCCAAAAAATAAAAAATTCACAGACAAAAGAGTAAAAACTAAAAAGTGTACCATAGATAAAAATACTAGTAATGGCAAGTTACTAAATGGCTTCGGTTTGAGTGACACAAGTCATATGTTCCCCATATGTATGTTCCTATCAAGATAATGACCCAAAAGTAGGTGACCCTACCCAAAAACGCTGAAATTGCTCCTGGTTCTTCTGTGCCTTTCACGAGCTCAGTTGGTGAACTTTGGGTTGTGTATGGTGTCTAATTAACACTAATGGTATCTGAAGAGAAGATGCTGACATGACATCATATTTTTCTTACTAAGGATATGATCTGTTGTGATTAAGACTTTCACCTAACTAATTTATGTTATTATACATCAATCACAATGAATTGAAAAATTATTGTGTATTTTAGAATAATTTTTAAGTGCTCTTAGAACATAGAATAATACTCTTTCCTCTCACATTTACAGTAAAATTTACCCATTAAATTCATGATAAGATTCACTATGAATATAAAAAAAGAGAGCAAAATTTTTTTGTGCTCTAAAAGAACCTACTAGTTTTCCTTTTAGAACTATATTCTCCCTCACAGAAGAGTGGATCTCACGTTTACGTGAGAAATGAAGTTTAATCCTGGAGTACACAGTAACAGCCCAACCAATTACATCAATCATCAATGTTTTCCTCACCTTACTGCAATCTTAATTTGTTTTTTTAAGGTGACGAATCTACGCTGTGGAGGTATGATCCTGTGCACCGCGATCAACCATTGTCTATGCGACGGAATTGGCACATCACAGTTTTTACAAGCATGGGCCCACATCACGACCAGGCCGAATCTTGGTCTACCAATCACACCGTTGCACAGCCGCCACATGTTAAAACCTCGAAATCCCCCAAAATCAAGTTTCACTCATCCTGAATACACCAGAACTAATTCCAACGATAACAATACTATTGACATGGTCAAGTTCCTTCAGTCTCAGCCGCTCGTTCCCACATCCTTTACCTTCACCACCTCTCATATCCTTCACCTCAAGAGGCAATGTGTACCTTTGCTCAAGTGTACAACCTTTGAAGCACTCGCATCTCACACATGGCGTTGTTGGGTTAAATCACTGGACATGTCACCCTCACTCAAAGCCAAGCTCCTTTTCTCAGTTAGTGTTCGAAAAAAAATGAACCCAGAATTACCATTAGGGTACTATGGAAATGGGTTTGTGCTAGGATGTGCCCAAACCAATGTGAAGGACTTGGTCACCTCTAACTTGTACCATGGTGTGAAGCTAGTGCAACAAGCTAAATCTACTCTCAATGATGAGTACATAAGGTCCGTGATTGATTTACTGGAAGATAAATCGGTGAAAACGGACCTAACCACAAGTTTGGTTATATCACAATGGTCAAAGTTAGGATTAGAGGATTTGGATTTTGGAGAAGGAAAGCCACTACATATGGGGTCTCTGACAAGTGATATTTACTGCTTATTTTTACCGGTTATTGGTGACTTTGATGCAGTGAGAGTGCTTGTGTCTATGCCAGAGGGCATTGTGGAGAAATTTGAGTATTTCATGAAAGACTTTTGGGATAAAGAAGATAATGCAGATGCCAATGGCAATGGGTATCATGGAGAAGATATATAATGGATTTGATCTAAAGGAGCCTATGTGTTTTTTACTCTTTTTCGCCTCTCAAATAATTATTGGAGCAACTCATTGACTCATTGTAATTGGAGCATCAAAAAGTATAATCGGACTGCCTAGTTTTAGAATGTTAATGCTATTGCTTCCATATTTGCAATCTCATAGTATAAAGTTTGTCCCACCAAGAATCGCTTTGTAATATGACATTATAATATTAAAATATAAATTCAGAAAAAAAAAAATTAAAAAATACAACATGACTCATGGCTCTTTCCTTTTCTTTTTTCTCCCAACGATTGAGCTATGAAATGGGATGGTTCTTCTCCTAACTCATTAGAAGAATAAAATCTCTCTTAAAGGCTCCATCTATGTGTGATGATTAGTTATGATCTCAATATACAATTTTATATATACGATATTGAGGAGCCGATCTTCACAACTAATCAAATTTATTTTTAAAATTTTAATAAAAAGATATTAAGAGATAGAAACTATTAGAACAATGATTAAATTTATTATTTTCTAAGCTTTTAAAATTGATGGGCAATCTACTGTTGTATCATAGCAGGTGATTTTGAGTTCAAACCTTAATTTCATTGTGTCCCATATAAAAATGTCTTATTTAAAAAGTTAAAAACATAACGTGGTTAAGTTGAATCGATTTGTTATATGACATAAATATACTAAAATATAAAACTACTCATTGTTTATCGTTGTATCGTAGCAGATGATTTTGAGTTCAAACCTTAATTTCATTCCGTCTCATTCAAAAAGTTTAAAACATAACGGTTGGGCTATAATTATTAAAGAAGAATCTGAACTCACATGTTCAATGGATTATTAGAATAATTGCTAAACAACCAAGATCATTATCGCTCGACTAATTAGCAAATCTTGGTATTCATAACAGAAACATTTAGGATTCAAATTTCTTATCCCTCAACTATCAAATTATCATTAAAAAAATAAAATATTTTTAGACTACTTTTAAAATTTTCATTTCTTAAAAAAAACTAATGTTAATTTATCAACTAATTAGCACATCTTGGTCTTCATATGAAAAACATTTAGGATTCAGATCTCTCATCACTAGACTATCGAATATCATTATATAAAAAAAAAAGACTAATGTTAAAATTTTCATTTCTTAAAAAGACTAATGTTAATTTATCTAAAAAGTTCTTTTACAAGTACAATAAAATATCGCAATATTTTCACGAGAAACTAATATGTCAATTTGTTGGAGATCAAAATATAATAAAAGAAAAGAAAAGAGAAATATATTGAGACTCACCACAACTCAAAATAAAAGTATTATAAAAATACAGTAAAATTTTTTGGTGTGCTCCTAAAATTTTTCTTTATAAAAATAATTAAACATCAGGGCCGTACATAGCACAATAGCACATGCAATGCAATTATTTACATGTAATGACAAATGTCAAAGAATATTCCCACCACTAAATAAATTAGGCAATTGTTTTCACGTTTGCCCATAAATTCTCTATGGGATTTGAGTGGTGAATGGCTGGTTACAAAAATGGTAACTTTAAAGAAAAAATTTGCTAGATATCTTGATTTTAGAAAAATTTTAGGAAAGTAACACACTGATGAAACTATTTTGTAAGTTAGACTATTTTTTGGAAAAGTTTGGCAAACTCGATTTTGAGCAACTCGAGTTTGGCAAACTCGAGTTCCATTTAATATTGCAGCACGAGCAAGACTTAGGTATAGTACTTACATGCTATTCCTTAGGTTCCCTTTTTAAAATTCTGTCATGTGAATTTTTTTTTATAGGAAGGAAGTGTATTTTTTAGTTAAGTAGCTACATGGTTGAATCTTAAGAAGGGAACCTAAGAAACAATACCTAAGGTATTGTTCTTTATGCGATTTGAGTGGTGAATGTCTGGTTACAAAAATGGTAACTTTAAGGAAATAATTTGCTAGATATCATGATTTTAGAAAAATTTTAGGAAAGCAACGCACTGATGAAACTATTTTGTAAGTTAGACTGTTTTTGGCAAACTCGAGTTCCATTTAATATTGCTGCACGAGCAAAACTTAGGTACAGTACTTAGGTGCTGTTCTTTAAGTTCTCATTTTAAGATTCTGTTATGTGGATTTTTTCTGATGGGAAGGAAGTGTATTTTTTTAGTTAAGTAGTTATATGGCTGAATCTAGGCCTGTTCAAGGATATAACGACACCGACAAAACCGGTTTGACCACACTGCTCTACCCCGCTTAGGGCTCCGCTTAAGGTTTCCGGCATGGTGGTCAGAGGTAGATTTTCAGTGCCGATGTCAGACCGGTGCGACTGTCGATGCTGAGATGTGCACACCGCCGAGAACCGAACTGCACCGAGTATGTTTAATATATATATATATATATATATGTATAATTTTGTTTGTAAGTTCTTTTAACTGAGATGTGCTCTCAGTTTCTCACGAACAACATGACTCATGGCTCTTTCCTTTTCTTTTTTCTCCCAACGATTGAGCTATGAAATGGGATGGTTCTTCTCCTGACTCATTAGAAGAATAAAATCTCTCTTAAAGGCTCCATCTATGTGTGATGATTAGTTATGATCTCAATATACAATTTTATATATACGATATTGAGGAGCCGATCTTCACAACTAATGAAATTTATTTTTAAAATTTTAATAAAAAGATATTAAGAGATAGAAACTATTAGAACAATGATTAAATTTATTATTTTCTAAGCTTTTGAAATTGATGGGCAATCTACTATATCATAGCAGGTGATTTTGAGTTCAAACCTTAATTTCATTGTGTCCCATATAAAAAAGTCTTATTTAAAATGTTAAAAACATAATGTGGTTAAGTTGAATCGATTTGTTATATGACATAAATATATTAAAATATAAAACTACTCATTGTTTATCGTTGTATCATAGCAGATGATTTTGAGTTCAAACCTTAATTTCATTCCGTCTCATTCAAAAAGTTTAAAACATAACGGTTGGGCTATAATTATTAAAGAAGAATATGAACTCACATGTTCAATGGATTATTAGAATAATTGCTAAACAACCAAGATCAATATCGCTCAACTAATTAGCACATGTTGGTATTCATAACAGAAACATTTAGGATTCAAATTTCTTATCCCTCAACTATCAAATTATCATTAAAAAAATAAAATATTTTTAGACTACTTTTAAATTAGGCAATCGTTTTCACGTTTGCCCATAAATTCTCTATAGGATTTGAGTGGTGAATGGCTGGTTACAAAAATGGTAACTTTAAAGAAAAAATTTGCTAGATATCTTGATTTTAGAAAAATTTTAGGAAAGCAACACACTAATGAAACTATTTTGTAAGTTAGACTATTTTTTGGTAAAGTTTGGCAAACTCGATTTTGAGCAACTCGAGTTTGCCAAACTCGAGTTCCATTTAATATTGCTGCACAAGCAAGACTTAGGTATAGTACTTACATGCTATTCCTTAGGTTCCCATTTTGAGATTCTGTCATGTGGATTTTTTTTATTATAGGAAGGAAGTATATTTTTTTAGTTAAGTAGCTATATGGCTGAATCTTAAGAAGGGAACCTAACGAACAATACCTAAGGTACTGTTCTTTATGCGATTTGAGTGGTGAATGTCTGGTTACAAAAATGGTAACTTTAAGGAAAAAATTTGCCAGATATCATGATTTTAGAAAAATTTTAGGAAAGCAACGCACTGATGAAACTATTTTGTAAGTTAGACTATTTTTGGCAAACTCGAGTTCCATTTAATATTGCTGCACGAGCAAAACTTAGGTACAGTACTTAGGTGCTGTTCCTTAAGTTCTCATTTTAAGATTCTGTTACGTGAATTTTTTCTCATGGGAAGGAATTGTATTTTTTTAGTTAAGTAGTTATATGGCTGAATCTAGGCCTGTTCAAGGATATAACGACACCGACAAAACCAGTTTGACCGCACTGCTCTACCTCGCTTAGGGCTCCGCTTAAGGTTTCCGGCACGGTGGTCAGCGGTAGATTTTCAATGCCGATGTCAGACCAGTGCGACCGTCGATACTGAGATGTGCACACCGCCAAGAACCGAACTGCACCGAGTATGTTTAATATATATATATATATATATGTATGTATAATTTTGTTTGTATGTTCTTTTAACTGAGATGTGCTCTCAGTTTCTCACGCTGGCCTGTGCACTATTTAAAGATATATGGCGTGTTGAGCACGCCATGCTTAGTCTCTTAGTTTTTATTTTTTATTTTTATTTTTTTGTTGATGAGGAGTTTGAGGACTTAGTTTCTTTCTCACCCGTGTGTGAAGTCAAAAGAAATAATGTTAGTGTGCCTATCAATAAATAAAAAATGTTAGCGTGTGTCAATCCTAAAGTCTGAATTGTCTCACTCTGGTCTTGTCTAAGTTGTCTTGCATTTAAACAACAAAAATATATATATATATATATATACGATGCCGTATTTGGTTAGTGTTTTAAGTCATTGTATAAGATTTTTTTTTTCTTGTTTACTCCCAGCCACACCATACCCAATTGTCTAACTTGTCTCTCTCTTGTTTTTAGACTTTTGCTCTTAGTCTCTTAGACTCCACTCACTCCATCACTCAGCTTAGTCAAACTCAGACAGGTGGTTTGTAATAGGTTTTAATATTTGGGTTTGTAATGGGTTTTGAATTTTTGATATTTATATTTGATCTAAGTTTTGATTTGTGGTTTGAATCCTTGAGTTTTCTGGGTTTGATTTGGTTTTAGAATTTAAATATCTCTTCCTTTCTGTGTGTGTGATAGACAGGTGGACACTAACAACCGCGTCGACTGGAACCGCCACTGAGGTTGCTAGAGAACCGTTCCTTAGGCGCGGCGGTGGCTTGGATTTTTAGGAAATCGAAAATTCTGGTGCAGTGCAGAAATGGCCACAAAAACCAACCGCACTGCATTGTGTATAGCCCTAGCTGAATCTTAAAGGGGGAACCTAAGGAACAGTACCTAAGGTACTGTTCTCAATGGGATTTAAGTGGTGAATGTCTTGTTACAAAAATGGTAACTTTAAGGAAATTTTTTGCCAAATATCATGATTTTAGAAAAATTTTAGGAAAGCAACACACTGATGAAACTATTTTGTAAGTTGGATTGTTTTTGGAACTCGAGTTTGCCAAACTCGAGTTCCATTCAATATTGCTGCATGAGCAAGATTTATATACAGTACTTAGGTGTTATTCTTTATATTTTCTTTTTAAGATTCTGTCATGTGGATTTTTTCTAATGGGAAGGAAGTGTATTTTTTAGTTAAGTAGTCACATGACTAAATCTTAAGAGAGGAATTTAAGGAACAGCATCTAAGGTACTTTACCTAAGTTTTGTTCTTACTGCACACTCTGATTGGAGCTCGAATTTATCAAACTTGAGTTCCAGCCCAAACTCGAGTTTACCAAACTCAAATTCCAAAAACATTCTAACTTACAAAATAATTCGAAACGCATACTATGCACCAAAATTTTCTCTAAAAAGTTACTATTCCACAAATTTTGCCGTAACTAACTTTAATATTGTTTCACTGCATTCGGCTGCCAGATTCATCTCAAATGCCTTTTGTGGCGTGGCATGTTAAGTACCAACCCCATTTTGAAACCCAATGTCATTTTTTTGGTAAACAAACCCAATGTCATTTTCTCTCATCTCTTCTGGGGAAACTTTATGGTTGTCGTTTTATGCAAATAGACAAACAACATTTGATTCGAGGTAAACCTACGAGATCGATTGTAGTAGAAGTGTAAAACAAAGGAACAATATATACATATCTGAAAAAGAGATCCATATTGTCACTGTCACATACAAAATTGAAAGATATAGTGAAAAGGAATTCTTCAAAGTTTCAAAGGGTCAATTATCATCATCATCATCCTCCCCCCACCACCCCCCTGCCTGCCTAACCATTTTCTAGCGCTAGGGTTTTGTTTTGGTGGGAAAGTGCTAAAAAATATCGTATCAGAACAATTTTGCCGATTCTATTTCAAATGCATGTACTATCTAGATATAAATATAACAAATAGCATATCTTTTGAAAGATGATAATTAGGGCCATCGTCAAATTTATTGGCTTGAATAAGAGTATCAGAATCATCCTTTATTCATAGACAAATAAAGCTTTCCTCATAAATAAAATTCCAAAGGGTGGTGCCGACTGCCGAATGCCGATGCTATATATCGGGAAGATTTGTCTATTTACCGCGGGGATCTTGGATGGTCCATTACAAAATGCCCTTCAGCATCTACGGACAAGGGTTTTCAATCTCGCTAGGTGATGTTGGCATTTGTCACATCATCAAGTTAAACATGAAATAGGTCGAGCCTTTTTAAATTAATAATTTTAAAATACTCTTTTAATCTATTTGTTTTTGTTAAGTAAGTGAAAAAGTGGATGAACTTGATAGGTTTATAGGTGTAAGTCCAAGTCACCTTAATAAGTGTCTTTTAATCTCTAATATAATTTAGACACTAATACGCACATATATATCATTATTTTTTAAATATCTATTTGGGGATAGCTTAAACTTATTAATTTTTATTTAACTTAGTAAATAAGTTGCATGAAAATAAGACATATATACCTTCGGAAAAAAAGAGAGAAATTATATAAAATTTTAACCAAATATACTGAAAAATAAACTATATTAAGCACATGCTTAAAAAAAATATAGTTATTAACGAGGGACTTAAACTTAGAATACATTTTATAAACTATTACAAAACAGTGTTTTAAGTTTAAAATGAGAGTTTGTAAAAAGTTGTTATTATGAAACAGAGTTTTAAGTTTTAAAACACGCCTTTTTAGGCTCCCAAAACACTTAAATAAATGGATACTTAGTCCACAGTTTATATATAAAAAATAAATGTAAGAGAAGAAGTTGTGTTACTTGATTTAATATTGAAGTGCATATCTTTCCTCAAAAGAAAAACCATCTGTAAATGTAACATAGTCATGATAGAATGTTGTTGTGCTGGCAATGAAATATATGGAAAGGGAATGATAGACTAGTCCTTTACCTAATTTTTATATAGTTGGTCAGGAAAATGATTGTGTTGTGATCGTGATCTCTCTTTTTTGAGGATTGAGGGAGTGCCAGGCTGCTAGCTCTACCCCATGTGTAATTATGTACAGATTGAAGTTTATCTTTAAAGGATTTTACTAATGTGTGCCTTAGGGCACATATTAATATCTATTTTTAGAATTTTTTTTTAAGAATTGAAAAAGAAATAACAATTTTTTCAATTTTCGAAAAAATGTTTCCAAAAATAGAAAGGTAAATGTGTGCCCTAAAGGGCACACATTAACCGGACCCATCTTTAAAAATATGATACATACAGCTGACTTGCTGGTAGGGGAGTAGCTAGCTAGGGGGCATTTTCATTTTTAACAAAAAAAAAATACTGTATCAAATTAAATAATTGCACGTTCGCAGAAGCACTTTCGTTTTTAAATTTTTTGATGCTTGAAGTTGGATTTATAGATTGGTGAAGTTGCAGCAGGTCAGTGATGATTGCAGCCTTTACAAAGAATCTTACTATTGGTTTTGCTTGCTCACCCAAATTAATAACATTAACATTTGATTTTCCATGTTTGCTCTAGGGTTTTACTTTTTCTAGAGAAAGAGACAGAGATTTTTATTTTTACAAAGAGAGAAGTAATTAGACGTGTACACTCTCTCCAATAAGATTAAAGGTATCTCATAAAAACAGTTCTATAAGGCCTTATAGAACTGTTTTATGAGATAGAGATACATATATTTTAATTATTTTTTTAATATAGAGAAGTACTTAGATGTGTATATTCTCAAACAAAGATAAAAGGTATCTTATGGAATAGTTCCACGAGGCCATCTTACTCACACATCTATGGATCCCCTGTATTTTGAGATTGTGGAGCTCAGTAAGATTCTTTTTAAGAACATTACAAATCTTAAGAACTTTACTTCTGTGGGGGGTGAAAGCCCAACCTTATGTATTGGGCCTAGGGCCTATTTGAAGGTTACTGTGTGTCCGAAGGGATGAAAGCGGTTGAGAAGGAGTCCGTATGAAAGAAAGATACCTGGAAATGAAGGGGTACAGTCTGAAGAGAGCACCAGTGGTCCGAAGAGGTCATTCTCCTAGGATGCAAATATTCTTGGACAAGCAAATATCTGGAGGGTTCGAGTAATCTCCCCAACAACTTCAATGATAAGGATAAGTTTTGAACATGCCTAGAGATGATAAGAACAGAGAAATATCTAAAAGGAAAAGCTACCACCACTACATTAAATGCACTGCATCTGCTTTTCTGGCCGCATTAATGTGGAGAAGACCCCTGAACAGTGTCATCTCAGCTACTACCACTCACAGAGAGCTAAAGAGGAGACTTGACATAATATATACTCAAGTGGATACTTAGATGAAGAACAAGTGGACGATGAAGATGATGGGGAAGGATGCTATATAAAGGAAAAAAGCCTCTGGGAGGAGGAGGAAAAAAAGGAAGTTCGAGGAAAAAAAGGAAGTTCACTGTAGCTCTAAGAATTGTATTCATCTTTCATTCAATAATATACCTCCTCAGACATGAATTTGAAGAGCTTTGAAGTGTGTTTTTATGTCAGTTCATTCTTTAACACCATAGCCAACTATTGTTTAGTTCACAATCAGCCTAGCTTTTTCATCCACTCTCTACAAATTCATTGTTCTGAGTTCATTGGGCTCATAATCCAAACCTTTTGGGCTTGGGCTACAAAAACTGACCCTACAATTAGTGCCGTCTGTGGGAAGAGCTTGAGCGAAAGTGGAAGCAGCAGTTGATAATGGCTGAACTAGGGCAACAACCAGCAGAATCTAGGGCATCCCAACACGTAGACCCTTTTCTCAATTTGGAACAGAGACAAGATCGTGAAGGTAGTGTGCATACTACGCATACTGATCGAAGCCAGCCACATGGTGGAAGTCACGTGTCTTATGCAGAGAAGAACCAGGATATGCAATTAGAAATTGAAAGGCTAAAGAGGGAGTTGCGCCATGTAAAGAGGAAACAGATTTCTTCTCATTTTGATAAAGACTTAGATGACGAGTAGGATGTCACTTACAAGCAGAGATCTCAGACACCAATCAGTGAATCCTTTTCCTATGAAGAAGAGCATCATCGCAAGAGGCAACCTCGAAGCCCATCACGTGGAGGCGTAGGGAACGATACTATGAGCAAGGCCTTGAATCAAATCTCTAGGTCACCCTTCACGCGCAGGATTGAAGAATCGAGACTTCCTCAGCATTTTAACCAGCCGACCTTTACCATCTATAATGGTAAAACAGACCTCGTGGAACATGTGAGTCACTTTAATCAAAGGATGGCTGTCTATTCTAGAGATAAAGCTCTGATGTGCAAAGTTTTCCCCTCCAGTCTTGGATCAGTTGTAATGAGATGGTTTAACAAGCTAGAAGCAGACTCCATCGACTCCTTCAGAGAGCTCACTCAAGCATTTGGTTCCTGTTTTGTCACATGCAGAAGAGTGGCCAGGCCCCTGTCTTCACTACTATCCTTGAGCATGCAAGAGGGTGAGACCTTGAAAACGTATTCAGATAGGTACTAGAAGATGTTTAATGATATGGAGGGCAATTTTGATGGAATGGCTTTTAGCACGTTTAAGCTCGGCCTCCCCACTGACCATGGTTTGAGGAAGTCCTTAATTGGTAAGCCAGTTACTAACATGCGTCAGCTCATGGACCGCATCGAAAAATATAAAAGAGTTGAAGAAGATCAACAGCAAGGAAAGGGAAAGGATAAGGTTATCCCCTAGGAGAGGAGGGATTTCAGGTCAGACCGTTACAATAACAACAAACCACGAAGAGATTTCGCTGGGCAGTTAGGATCAACAAACCTTCAAGCAGTTAACATTGTATTTAAAGAGCCAGTACACCAGGTTTTGGAAAAGATTAAGAATGAACCATTCTTTAAATGGCCGAATAAGATAGTGGGGAACCCTGAGAGGTGTAATCATAATCTTTATAGCCAATACCACCAAGATCATGGGCATACCACAGAGGATTGTAGGAGCCTGTAGGATCATTTGGACTAACTAGTTTGTGAAGGTAAATTGAGACACCTCCTACATCACTCTAGTGGCCGAGGAAGTTCGATGAACTTGGAGCCCCAAAGAGATGACTCTTCAAAGCCTCCATTGGGAACTATCAACGTCATCTTCGCCGCACTAGGGAGAACAGGATCCTGGCCATCCAAAGTTATGTCGGTAGCTTGGTTACCTGCAGGGGACTTTGGCCAAGGTCTTAAGAGAGCTAGACCAGTTACTCAACCGGTTCTAGAGTTCTTAGACGAAGATAAGATTGGAACCATCTAACCCTATGATGACACTTTAGTAATCACCCTTAGAATTGGAGGGTATGATGTGAAGAGGGTAATAGTGGACCAAGGCAACGCGGTAGAGATAATGTACCATGATCTCTACAAGGGGCTGAACCTAAAACCTGATGACTTAACACCATACAATTCTCCCCTGGTTAGTTTTGAAGGAAGAATCGTCACCCTGAAGGGCCAAATACGATTACCCATACAAACTGGCTCAGAGGTGATGGAGGTGGATTTCATTGTTGTAGATGTGTATTCCCCTTATACGGCAATTGTAGCTAGACCTTGGCTTCATACGCTAGGGGCTGTTTCATCTACTTTGCATCAGAAAGTTAAAATATCTATCCGAAGGGCAAGTTTGTGAAATTCGAGGAGATCAGTCCACGGCCAGACAGTGCTTAGTGGCTGCCATCTAGCACAAGCCTGAAACGGAGTCCTCAGCCAAGGCCGAAAGGGGTTTATAGTAGTTAAAAAGTCGGGTACCGCCCACCGAAGATCCAAACGAGGGCACTAGATGTGAAGGTTTAATAAAAGTTGTTATTGGGGACGATCCCGAAAAGTTTTTTCAAGTTAGATCTCAGATGCCTCTATAGGAGAAGGAGGAGCTAATAGAGTTCTTTAAAAGAAACCTTGACGTATTTGCCTGGAACGCTTACGAGGCCCCAAGGGTGGATCTAGAATTCATTTGTCACCATCTGAAGGTCAACCCATTGATCACACCTACGAAGTAGCCTCCTCGACGCCCATCTAAGAAGCATGGTGATATAGTAAGGGAAGAAGTAACAAAGCTCAAACAAGCCGAAGCTATTAAAGAGGTTTTTTTATCCTGAGTGGCTAGCAAACACTGTGGTGGTGAAGAAGAAGAATGGGAAATAGCGAGTGTGTGTAGACTTCACTGACTTAAATAGGGCTTGTCCTAAGGATCCATTCCCTATGCCAAATATTGATCAGTTAGTAGATGCCACTGTCGGCCACTCTCGGATGAGTTTCTTGGATGCCTTCCAAGGTTACCACCAAATATCGTTAGCCTTGGATGATTAGGAGAAGACTGCATTTGTCACCTCTATCGGTAACTACCATTACAAGGTGATGCCCTTTGGTTTGAAAAATGTAGGATCCACTTACCAAAGAATGACGACGAGGACGTTTGAGCCACAGTTAGGCAAAAGTATCGAAATTTATGTGGATGACATGGTGGTAAAAATCAAGATCATTCCTGAACATATAAAGGATCTTGAAAACATTTTTGAAATTCTAAGAAGGCACAAGCTATGTCTAAATGCCTCTAAGTGCTCATTTGGTGTGGGGTCAGGCAAGTTCTTGGGGTACATAGTGACTCATAGGGGAATTGAAGTTAACCCCGATCAGATAAAGGCTATCCACAATCTACAGGCTCCTCAGAATCCCAAAGAAGTTCAGAAATTGACCGAAATGACTGCTGCCCTAAATCGATTCATCTCCCGATCAGCAAATAGGTGTAGACCTTTCTTCTCGTTGATCAACAAATAGAAGGGATTTGAGTGGATTGAAGAATGTGCTGTGGCCTTTCAGCAACTTAAGGACTATCTTGCTCAGCCACCCATCATGTCCAGTCCTGAGCCAGATGAAGTCTTGTTTGCCTATATTGTTGTGGCTCCTTTTGCTGTGAGCTTGGGGTTAATACGAGCAGATCATGGTGTGCAAAGGCCAGTTTATTATGTAAGTAAGTCACTACATGAGGCCGAGGTTTGTTATTTGCCACTAGAGAAGCATATCTTGGCAATGGTGCTTGGTACCGAAAACTACTTCATTATTTCTAAGCCCATACAGTCATTGTTCTCACCCAGCTCCCACTAAAGGTTATACTCTGGAGTGCTGACTGCACTGGGAGGATTGCTAAATGGGGCACGATCTTAGGGGCTTTTGATATCAAGTACATGCCTCGCACATCGGTCAAGGGTCAGGTCCTTGCAGATTTGGTGGCTGAGTTCACGGAACCCCAATTAGAAGAAGTAACGCCAACCTCGGACATGGATGAAAAATCGGTTAGCATGATTTCTCAACAAAGCCCATCACATTGGGAAGTGTATGTGGATGGTGTAGTGAACTAGAAGGGTTCTGGAGTGGGGCTAGTGCTGATATCCCCTAAAAGAATCATAATTGAAAAGTCACTAAGGCTGGACTTCTCGACAACAAATAATGAGACGGAGTATGAAGCTCTACTGATAGGAATGGCTATGGTTCGAAGAATGGGAGGAAAGTCAGTGGAGATGTTCTCAGACTCGAGATTAGTCATTGGTCATGTACAAGGTGAGTTTGAGGCGAAGGATGAAAGAATGCAGGGATACCTGAGCTGAGTTAAATGTCTACAGTCGGAGTTCGACTCTTTTAATTTGCTGCACATCCCCAGAAATGGTAATGCACATGCTGATTCTTTAGCCATGCTTGCTACCTCTTCGGCGTAAGATTTTTCGAGGGTTATCCTCGTCGAGAACCTGCATGGCCGTATAGAGGCAAGAAAAGAGGTAGCACAAGTGCACCAAATCAAGGCCGAACTCAGCTAGATGGATCCTATAATTAAATTCTTGAAGGAGGATACTTTGCCCGAAGAAAGGGGAGAAGCTGACAAAGTTTAGAGGAAGGCGACCAGGTTCTAGCTATTTGAAGACTAGAAACTATACAAACGTTCCTATTTAGGACCGTATTTATTATGCATGCATCCTGAAGCGGCTAAGTTACTACTGGAAGAGCTACATGAAGGAATCTGTGGGAGCCACACTAGAGGTAGGTCCTTGGCTCACCGAGCCATTACCCAAGGTTATTGGTGGCCGAATATACAAAAAGAAGCCCATGAGTATGTCAAGAAGTACGACCAATGTCAACGGTTTGCCCCAAACATTCATCAGCCAGGGGGAACCCTTAATCTGCTATCCAGCCCGTGGCCTTTCGCTTAATGGGGCATAGTAATTGTGGGTCCATTCCTTAAAACCGCAAGAAACAAGAAATACCTTCTGGTCAGCACAGATTATTTCACCAAATGGGTCAAAGTTGAGCCTCTGGCCAATATCATAGACGTAGATGTGTAGAAATTTGTGTAGAAGAATATTGTCACTAGGTTTGGGATTCCTCATACTCTCATCTCGGATAATGGCCTACAGCTTGATAGCAAAGCATTCAGGAATTATTGTAGTGAATTGGGAATCACAAATAGATACTCCACCCTTACCTATCCTAGGGGAATGGGCAAGCAGAAGCAGTTAACAAGGTCATAGTTAATAGATTAAAAAAGAGACTAGATGATGCAAAGGGAAAATGGGTAGAAGAACTACCACACGTACTGTGGGCATACAGAACTACACCTCGTAGGTCTACTAGAGAGACCCCCTTCTCAATGACCTACGGAGCTGAGGTTGTCATACCTATAGAGACTGGGTTCCCAACTATGAAAACTAGTTCGTTCAGTCGGACTGACAACAATGAGCAGCTAGAAAAGAGTTTGGATTTGATTGAAGAAAGGGGAGAAAATGCAATGGTCCGATTAGCACATTACCAACAAAAGCTCAAACAAGGCTATAATGCCAACGTAAAGTTAAGGGCTTTAGAACTTGGCGATTTGGTACTCAGGAAAGTTGTGGGCACTGCAAAGAACCCAGCTTGGGGAAAGTTAGGACCTAATTGGGAAGGGTCATATCGTATTACTTCAGGAGCTGGCATTGGGGCATATTTCTTGGAAGATTTGGATAGTCATGTAATACCATGCGCCTGGAATGTAAACAATCTTAAAAGGTATTATTATTAATCAAGTCTTTACTTTAATCATTATGCCAATTTATTATGTAAAATTTTTGGACCTCTCCTAAGTGTTTAAACTTAAATCCAATCATGCCTGAAATCCTCGGACTAGATGATTTGGGTTAGTCAACACTCGTTTACAAGTCTCCTAAGTGTTTAAACTTAAATCCAATCATCCCTGAAATCCTTGGACCAGATGATTTAGGTTATTTAACACTCATTTACAATTCTCCTAAGTGTTTAAGCTTAAATCCAATCATGCTTGAAGTCCTCGGACCAGATGATTTGGGTTAGTTAATACTCATTTACAATTCTCCTAAGTGTTTAAGCTTAAATCCAATCAGGCCTGAAGCCTTCGGACCATATGATTTGGTTTAGCTGACACTCCTTCATATTTCGACTAAGTATTTAAACTTAAATCTACTTACGCCTGAAGTCCTCATACCAACTGATATGGGTTAGTTAACACTGTCTTGTAGTCATTATCAAAGTTTAAATTTAACAAATCATGCCTAAATAACTTTGTCTTGTAGTCTTAAATATTGGAATAATCCGAAATCAGTACTTAGCAATACTCCTTGTGGATATCCAAGAAAACTTGTAATATCTTCACATCATTGTTAATAACTCTTGTATGACCTACTTCTTCCAGTATTTGAATAAGGTGTTTACATCACTGGCATGATATCATTGTTAAGCCTACCTGTATTACTGTAGTTACAAGTTATAGTTATTCACAATAATAATGAGTATCATAAGGTGTGCAACGAAGACACTAAGAATAAAAGAAAAACGATTTCATTAATCAAAAGAAGGTAGTTCACAATTCCTTACATTAAAAAAAAATAAAAAATAAAAAATACAAGTATGAAATAAAAACTCCTAAATGTCTAAGCCTTCTCTTGAGGAACTGAAGGGTCAGTAGCCTGACTGAACTGAGCAGCAGCAATTTCTGAGGCTTGTTCCTTACACTCTGGAAGGGATTTCTCTTTTCCCAAGCCTTTGCCCTTATCCTAGGGCGCCTCAACTGGCTTGCTCTAATCACCAGGTTGACCAGACTCCTTGGGGGCCTCAGGGTTGATAGGAGGGACTTGGTCGATCAGGGAGTGCTCTGAGGTCTCTTGGAGTTGTGTAGGGGGAGAGGGGTCAGACCCTGGGAGTTCGTGAATATCAAGATCATAATAGATACTCCCAAGTTGCCTCAAGTCAGATTCTGCAAAGACCCCAGCAACATCTAGCACTTTTCCCTAAGTTACAACGCAGTACTCTCGGCAGACTGCGGCAAATTGCTCAGTGAGGTTGGTTCGGGTCTCCTCCATCCTTAGCTTAAATGCTGCCTTCCTTTCAGCCTCGACCGCCTCCTTGGCCAACTAAGCTTTCTTCTCGGCCAAGGTGGCAGTTTCCTTGGCTTTCCGAAGCTCAATCCGCAGATCCTTCACCAGCGCTCTTTCTGTTTCCAGATTGATCTCGGTCAAATTCAGCAACTAGCGTTGGTCTTCGGCTTGCTTCATGGCATTTTGGAGACCAGCATCTAAGCTGTTCTTCTCCTTGGTCACCTCTTTTAATTGCTCGGATAGGTTAGCAAAGTTTTCCTTTAGATTACCCAGTGTTTTTTCTGCCTCAGACCAGAAGTGGGCCTCTGCTTGGGCTTCAGTGTAGACCTTCTTGTTCCACTCCTCGACCACATAAACCTGTTGGGTAAGTTGCATAACAGAAGGAAAATTATAATATTAAAAAAAAAAATTCAGCCGAAGAAGCAGATTAATTTACTTACCATGGCTAAATCCCTCTTTAGGGATAGAAAGAGTTCGTACTAACTGAAACGCCTGTAGGAATCCATGTTTAGTGGGAGGAGCAGTGGTTACTCCAAAACCTCAGCAACAAGACCTGCCCTTCCCCCATCATAATTTCTGAGAGAAGTCCCCAAGGGATCGAAGCACTATCCAACTCCAGCCTCGGGGACCAGGTGCGAGGTCCTTGGCGCACATCAGCCATGAGGGCGTTATCACGGCTCTCTGTAGAGGAGGCCCTTGGGCCCAGCTTTTTTACCCCTATTCTTCATCAAATCCTTCAAGCTCGCCATGTCTTCTTCTTCATCTGAAGAGTCTTCTGGAAGAGCTGTTATCAAGACAAGAGGGCGGACACTAGATTGCCTGTCAACTTCATCCTCAGCGTCCAAAATGTGTATCACTCAAACCTCTTTTGAGGCCTCCCTTCGAAGGTAAATTTATCAATTTGCTCTTCAAGTAAAGAAGTTGAAGAAGCAACACCCTCGCCTTCTGCTGCTGGTTTGAGGGGAATCTGTTGAACCGGCTGGACGAGCAACGATACACCCTGCGGATTTGGATGTGGCACGGGGGAAAGATCAAATGGAGCTAAAAAGTCTTTCCGAGCAACGTCTATGCGGTTGATGCGATAATCTCCCTGCCTTATTGCGTTGCCGACCGGCTGAAAATTGGTCGGTTTAGGCGTGTAATCAAGAATAAGAGGAACCGATCGGAGTTGCCCATCTTCACTTACAAAAATTTCCGATGGTAGTAGATAATTGAACGCGGCAGTGTTTGTGAGACTCAACAGAGGGGAAACGTGGTCTTTATCTGTCAACATTACAACAGAACTTAGTTAGAAACTTGAAAATAATAACACAAAGAGAGGACAAAATTGTTAAAAAATAACGATCCTAAATCTACTGTGAGTAAACCTAAATCTAAGATGCCCCCACCTGGCTCTCCTGGTCAGGTTAGGCAGTGAAGACCGTCATGCCACGCGCCCGAGATGATCAGATAGTCATCTTTCATCCCTTTGTTAGATTTGGGAAGGTAGGAGATGAGCCTAACAGCGTCGGATCGGGATTTAAGATAATATCCTGTTCCCTTCTGACTGTGACACTCGTACATATGTACCACGTCGAGCCAGGTGAGTCCTAATCCTAGATGATGGCTTAAATTGTCAACTGCTCCTAAGATTCTAAAGACGTTAGACGCATATTGTTTAGGACTAAGCCTATGGTTTCGAAGGTAATTAGTGGTGATGGGGCCCATAGGGATAGTCATTCCTCCTTCCAGGAAGGCGATGATGGGGATTATAACTTCACCCGCCTTTCGATCTGTTAGTATTTTTTCTGGAGGGCAATATCTCATACCCACATCTTGAGGTATGCGATATGTGGCCCTAAATTCCTCCATCTGGGCGGGGCTATCCACCAAATATTGAAATCTACCCATTTCAGTTAAGTAAGAAAGAGGAGACTCTAAACACAGTGACTGGGGAGTGACTACTCGAAGGCCGAGGAAGCTAGCCGAGGAGAAGATGAAAGGTTTAACTAAATGAGAACTTACACAAACTAAGTCGGGGAATGATCTTTAAACTCATAGAGATTCTTGCAAATTCTGGGTTTGATGATTGAAAAGCTCGATGGATTTGAATGCTTTAGTTTGCTGGAAAATCTGAGAATTTGCAAAGTAAAGGAGAAAAAACCTCTTCTGGGGCTTCATATAGGGACAAACGAAGGGGTAGGAGCCATCTCGCCCAAATTTAGAGGAAGAACCACGTCCGTTGGATTAGTAGTCCACTATTGAATAACAGAGACAAAACGCCGCCTGGAGTAATTAATAGCGCTTTAGGAATACTGAAGTGGCAGTAGCAGTTTTGAGGCGCCTAAATCTATGTTCATATACGTGTGAACTCAGATATTTTTGTACTTTAAGCTTTTATTCAGTAACAAATCAAAATCTTATTTTTTTCTCCACGAATACGAGGGAAAAATTAAAATTTTGAGGGGCTATTGTGGGGGGTGAAAGCCCAACCTTATGTATTGGGCCTAGGGCCCTATTTGAAGGTTACTGTGTTGTCCGAAGAGATGAAAGCAGTTGAGAAGGAGTCTGTATGAAAGAAAGATACCTGGAAATGAAGGGGTACAGTCCGAAGAGAGCACTAGTGGCCTGAAGAGGTTATTTTCCTCGGATGCAAATATTCTTGGTCAAGCAAATATCTGGAGGGTTCGAGTGATCTCCCTAACAACTTCAGTGATAAGGATAAGCTTTGGGCATGCCTGAAGATGATAAGAACAGAGAAATATCTAAAAGGAAAAGCTGCCACTACCACATTAAATGCACTGCATCTGCTTTTCTAGCTGCATTAATGTGGAGAAGACCTCTGAATAGTGTTATCTCAGCTACTACCACTCAGAGAGAGCTAAAGAGGAGACCTGATGTGACATATACTCAAGTAGATACCTAAATGAAGAACAAGTGGACGATGAAGATGATGGGGAAAGATACTATATAAAGGAAAAAAGCCTCTGGGAGAAGGAGGAAAAAAAGGAAGTTCATTGCAGCTCTGAGAATTGTATTCATCTTTCATTCAATAATATACTTCCTTGGACATCAATTTGAAGAGATTTGAAGTGTGTTTTTATGTTAGTTCATTCTTTAACACCATAGTTAACTATTGTTTAGTTCACAATCAACCTAGCTCTTTCGCCTACTTTCTACAAATTTATTGTTCTGGGTTCATTGGGCTCATAATCCAAACCTTTTGGGCTACTACTTCCATCAATGAAGCTACTACTCAACGTGACAGAAATAGGAGTTATGGTTCCTGCTATTTTGATATCTTTATATGAAAACTTATAACTTAGATTTTAGATTTGTGACTTCAAATCAAAAATTGAAAATTTAATTTGTAAGAGAGTGATATTAGAGATACTATAAACTTTATTACATAAGTTTGTTGAGGGTCATTTTTTTGAAATAGGCAGAAGGCAGCCCAACCCAGAAATACGGGCATCAGAGAAGCGACAGACTAAGTAAAACCATTAGGCCCAAGCGGTAGAAATAATGGATCACAGGCTCTTAATATAAACAAATGGGTCTTGAGAAAGTAAGTGGGCCTAAAAGGCCTGGAAAGAGAGAAAATAGCACCTATGGGCAGTATATGGTATGGAAAAGTGAGAATGGGTCGCGGCAGGCTCAAAGCAATGTAAACAAAGAAAGTAGGGGATAATGGCAAGCCCATGAACCCCAAGGATGAGAATGAGAGAATTGGGCTAGGAAAACCCAATTAAGTTAGTAAAAGCCCATGGGATGTGGAGTTAGTAAATGGACCGAGGAAGTCCAAAGGAAGTAAATGGGCCAGAAAGGCCCAAGGGAAAAGAAAGGGACACTGGAGCCCATAAGCGAGAACACCAGTGGCCATATTAAGCCACTGGGGGAAAGAATGGAATGGCAGGCCTGAAAAGAGGCCCAGCAGGAACAAATTGCCGTGGCAGGAAATACCAAGAAATACGGCAAAAAGTTAAGGCAATTAAAGAATTGGGTTGAAAAGAACGCAAAACCCAGTACTCGGTAATGCCCAGACCCTAAGGGAGCGGGAAATCAGAGTAGCAGCTCGTGAAAAGGCAGAAACGAACAGCAGACAGTACAGGCAAAGTCTCCAGTCCACGGCAGATGCATGAACAATAGGCAGATTTCAGACATATGCACGCGCAAGGCCCAGGCACCACTAGCCTGTACCCAGCCAATACGGGACATAGTGAGGTCATGGGTCAGAGGTAAGAGGGCATGGTTTGGAGGTGAGGAGAGGGAAAGACTTGTTTTGAGGTTCTTGCTCAAGCTCTTTTGGGGGATACGTCCTGCTGGGATTACATACCACCCAAAAGAGGTAAGGCTGAGTTGGAACCACTAGGTGCATGCCATGAGGGATAGAGAGAGAGAGAGAGAGAGAAACATCACCGCAGCAGGAAGAGGTGCCATAATAGACTAACAGACAAAATAGTTGTCTTTATTTGTAACAGGGGAACTCGCAGACGGAACAGTGATGGTCGGTAAGTACACCCAGAGCAGATAAAGGTTGTTAAGGGGTAGAACAGTAAAATCTGGTCACGGCAAGCACTATAAGAAGGAAGTCTCTGCCGTGTACAGGGACAACACAATACAACACAACGTAGTAAGGGCTCTGAGGCATACTTAGGAAAACAGGGGAAGCATAATACTAAAAACCACGATTGTGGAAATCACTAAGAAAAGAAAAAGAAAAGAGAAGAAAAGGAAAGAAAGATAGAGAGAAAAGAAGGGGCAAGAGTTAGTGGCATGCATCGATAGGTCCCTTCCCTTCTCTCTCCTTTCAAATCCTTGGTCTCTTCTATAATCGTCCTGGGCATTGTACATCCAGGTCCGCCTCCCTCAAACCCATTAATTTTCATAGCGGGAATTCTTTTCCTTGGAGGTTAATCGTGTTGAGAAGAGGCATTCTTCCTCTTTGGCCTTGCTCATGTGGACCGAACTGAACTTATTTCCTTTATCTGTTGATTAATCTTTATTACCATTTGCCCTTACTATTTCATTTGTGAAAGTTGTTAATATCATTGTGATTATGGATCATTTGGTCATTTCCTATTAAAAGAACTATCTGATCATTCTAGAATACATTGTTCAGTTTTATCAATTATATATGTCTACCACAAGCTTCTCTGAAACAGCTCTACCTGCTGCAAGCACTCTCCTGGCGGACGAGGCATAGTTTGTGCACAATCTGGCCAAGTTGAGTTCCAGTTTGACCGATCTCGACTCCCGCAACTCAGAACACTTAGGCCTACAATCACAAATGGGTAGCCCAGCCCAACACAGTAAAAAAAAAAAGAAAAGAAAAGGCCCCAACATTAAATTAGTGACTTCACTGGGGAGTTGAGAAATAGTTCAAGGACAAGAGCTCTTGCAAACAAATGCCTCCGAAATCCAGGACAACACGGAATATGAGTGTTGTACCATCACAAGCAGAGTTTAAGCCTACAACGCCCTACCAACCATAGCCTAATCAAGTAGAAAGTGCTAACGAGGTGGGGGTTGGACCCCAACCTCCTCCAAGGATCCCCGCCGACAATGCCAACACCTTTACGGAAGTGTTGCAGGCTCTACAGCACTTGCAGCAACAGATGATGGAAGAAATCCGTCTGTTAAAAACAGACAGAACGAAGGAAAAGGGAAGCCAGCATGATCTAGAACATGCGGCAGACAAGGAAGAGACACCAGCAGGAGGTGTCCCACAGAATACGGATCAACGTTTTATTACTATGGCAGAAGTAGGGGCTCTCCTGGAGCAAGAGAGAGCCAAAGCACCTAAGGAGAGATTCTACGTACAAAGACCTCCATACTCGCTAAGGTTACTTAGTAAACCATACCTTGAGAGGTATGAATCGTGAGCTTTTGCACAATATGATGGTAGGAAGGGAAGTGCTGTTGAGCACGTAAATAAGTTCATTGATATGCTCGGCCCTTGTGCCACAGACAAAGACTTATGTCTTCGGGAATTTTCTAAATCATTGTGTGACCGGGCCTACACCTGGTACATCGGCTTAAAGCCAGGATTGATCCCAACGTGGGATGATATGGTGGATGTATTTTGCACCAAATACTTACACGGAGAGGAAACGGTGACATTTGCAACTTTGTAAGCAACCAAACAGAAGAATGGTGAAGACTTGATGGAGTACATCAAGAGATTTAGGGACATAGCACTCGACTGTTATGACCATTGTGAAGAAAGGACGCTGGTAGAGATGTGTATGACGAATAGGATCAGGGAGTATCGGGCAGTTCTACAAAACCTCGAAATCTCCCAGTTCGTGTAGTTATTGCAAAAGACGAGAAAAAACTGCCCCATCCGTAAAGCCAAGCACGGATAAAAGAAGTGCCTCACAAGCTATGGTGCTGTCCACCGGCAAGCGGAGGAGAAAGACCGACGGAAGAGAGTACGATGCTCCCCCGGCAATACCATGCACCACAGAGGAGCTAGATGTACTGCTAGACAAATGGATAGGAGATGGAATTTTCAAACCTAATCAAGTCGCTAGAGAACCCACAGAAGAAGAGCGGAGGGACCCACGCTTCTGCCGTTTGCACAACTACGTGCAACATACAAAATTAATGAAAACTATTTATTCACTATCTCCTCTAATGGTTCAAAACTTTGTATGTTTACAAAATTGGCTTCAAGCCACAGTTCAAATTTCTCATCGCCAGTCAAGGGATGATGTAGAGGCATTGGAGGAGGAGTTACTTGACTTAGGTAATATGTTTAAATTCTGAAACTTAGTCTATTAATTTTATTGAATGTCTCATGTATTCAAGAAAAATTTAATCTATTGTGTTTATTTCCTATTCTGTTTTAGTTTTAAATCAATAACCAATAGCAAGTGCAATAGCAAATACCAGCTCAAGCAAGGGCTCCACTTCAGGCAAGCGACCCTTAATCAACATTGCTGATTAATCACTGACTTGGTATGATTCTGCCTTTAGCCCCCTACTATTATAAACTTGGTTTCCTTACTGGTTGGTCTTGTATTTGGTACTAATGTATTGTTTGTTGAATATTTTTTTGTCTATTATAGGAGAATGGAAATTTATTTTGTAAAGAAGGCAGCATTTTGGGAATATTTTGGAAGCTTTTTTGGACATATTACTTTTCTAACTTGTAACAATACTCAATTGTCAATGCTTATAGAAAAGAAATCTTAGTTCATAGGTTTTCTTTTCTATTAGTTATAGACTTATAAACTATACAGTAGTCATTCAATGCTTTGGAAAAGCTATTTTTTTGAAATACCTATGGTATTTGATTGTTGTAACTAATTATATTGCTTGGAACATTGCTACCAAGCTTTCTGCCTTATGGGTTACTGCCTAAAACACTTGCTGTAACTGTCTTTATGTTACTAAGTATATTATCTGTTGTGATTTATTTGTTGTTGGAAATATTATTTGTGGTGGTTGGCAGGTTTTATAGGTGTTGAGCAGCTTACTGCTTAACAGATTACATATTATTATTATTATTATTATTTTTTGAGCAACAGATTACATATTATTTGTTGTGTTTATTTTTTGTGGTTAATGTGGGAAAGATTATGTATTTGGATTGATAGGTGCATCTTGTTTGTCTAGTGTTCACTAAATTTTTTTTTTTTTTCCGAAATTGGTGTGTTGTTTTAATCACAGGTGATAAAAGGAATAGGCCTTTTTTGGGCCTTTTTGATATGTCTTGATTGAAGGCCCAATAAATTAAGTAAAATGAGGCCCAATTTGAAATATATAGGGAATTCAAAAAATTTGAAATCAATGGGGGTTTAGTAAACTGCCAAACCGTGTAATTTGGGCTAAAAAGGCCCAAAAAAATGAAATATCAAAATTTTAACTATGGAAAAAAGTCCGGCCCAATCTGAGGCCTAAACTTGTCAAACCGATGACTCCGACCTGGACAACTGATTACCCGGAATGTCGGATCTGACCCGAATATTCGGTCGAATATGGTTCCAAAATTCAGTAACCTGATCCAATCGGGTCGAGTTTGGTTTGGGCCCAAAACCAACCTAGCCCAACCTGTGGACTGCCCTAGTATAAGGATAGGTGGAGATTGACAGGTCAAACATATGCCTAGAAGTCATTTTTCTTTTAATATATTGGTAGGTTAGGTTTTATAAAGTGATAACTATTATACTATTAGCTACTAAAGTAATTTCAAGCCTAGCTCTTTCCTACAAACGTGGGACAAGTTTAGCCATTGAATATTCAACTCCCTAAATTTAGAGCTAAAGGAAACCGTAACTGCTGCAGTCTCACGTTTAGCCGTAAAGCAGAAAAAAGAAAAAGTTGTTCAACCGTGTGTTGCGGCTAAAACAAAAGAAAATCTTATATATATATATATATATACACGTGTATCTTAAGAGGTAAAAGGCTAGGGTTTTTAAAAGCTTATCAAGGCCCATGTATTTACTTATGCTACCTCACTTGGGCTTCATATTCCATAGTATTTATCTTATTTTTAATATCTTATGCCCAAATAAATTAAATCCATTTAATTGTAGGCTTTGTTTTTAATTTACTTATAATAATTAATTTGGTATCAAAATTATGGGGTATTACATCCTTCCCCCCTTAAAAAAATTTCGTCCTCGAAATTGCACATACCTTTGTTAACGAACAACTCTGGATAATTTGATTTCATCTCATCTTCTCATTCCCAAGATGCCTCCTCCATTGTGTGATTCTTCCAAAGGACCTTAACCAATGATATGGTCTTGGTGCGTAGCACTTGGTCTTTGCGGTCAAGAATTTGGATTGGAACTTCCTTATAAGTCAAGTTGTCTTTGATCTTGAGTGGCTCATAGTTCAAAACATGTGAAGGATCCGGGATGTACTTCCTCAACATGGAAACATGAAA
>NW_027070220.1:141967-157864 GCF_002906115.3 Quercus suber
AGATAAAGTAGTAATGTTCCTAGTGCTTTATGTTGATGATATTCTACTCATTGGAAATGATGTAGGGGTAATGTCATCGGTAAAGGTTTGGTTGTCAAGCCAATTTGAGATGAAGGACTTGGGTGAGGCTAACTTTATTCTAGGGATCAAGCTTTGGCGAGATCGCAAGAATAAAATGTTAGGCTTATCACAAGCTGGATATATAGATAAGGTTCTAGAACGGTTTAGCATGCAAAACTCCAAGAAAGGATTGCTTCCTTTCAGACATGGAGTTCCTCTGTCTGATGACCAAAGGCCTAAGACTCAAGAGAAAGAAAATATGATGAGACAAGTTCCTTATGCTTCTGCAGTGGGAAGTCTCATGTATGCCATGCTTTGTACTAGACCAGATATTTGTTATTTAGTTGGCATGGTCAGTCGATATCAATCAAATCCAGGACCAAAACATTGACAAGTTGTAAAGCATATTCTCAAGTATCTACGGAGAACGAGAGATTATATACTTGTTTACCGAAGTGAGGATTTGATACCTGTTGGCTATACAGATTCAGATTTTCAATCTGATCTAGATTTCAGAAAATCCACTTCAGGATGTGTTTTCACCTTGGGAGGTGGAGCCATTAGTTGGCGGAGTATTAAGCAATCTTGTATTACAGACTCCACCATGGAGGCAGAATATGTTGCTGCTTGTGAAGCAGCAAAGGAAGCTGTATGACTCAAGAAGTTCCTTTCTGACCTTGGTGTAATAAGAATGGAGCAAGTTCCAATCACATTGTTTTGTGACAACAGTAGAGCAGTTGCACAATCTAAAGATCCAAGGAATCACAAGAAAGGAAAGCACATTGAGAGGAAGTACCATATCATTCGAGATATTGTTGCTCGTGGAGATGTGGTGGTAGCAAAGATTGAAAGTGCAAATAATCTCGCAGATCCATTTACTAAAGCTTTGCCTCAAAGGACTTTCGAGTCATATTTGGAAAGAATGGGAATTAGATTAGTGCACAATAGTCTTTAGGGCAAGTGGGAGATTGTGGCCTTCACAAATTAACAATAGGTTACTCCTTATTGGAATTAGCTACTCTCTTCTTTTTGGGTAGTATGATACCTAGTTAACAAGAAAATCAAGAAATATAGATGGTGTAACAATTATTACTACTAAACATAAGAAGTAACATCGCCAAAATTATTTAAAATTTCTCATCAAACATAACCTAAATACCAAACTCTCTAACAAAAATCAAGATTATAACCTAGTTTCAAGTGTCTACAGAATCATATCCTAAGCTCTAATACCACAATTGTAATGCCCCAAAATCATAAATGATAAAAGTCTATTCAATCTAAATAATCCATGAAAAAAAAAATTAAAACCTAAAATCTCATCACAAATGTCAGAGCTCTAATCCACCAAAGATAAAGCATCCTCAAAATAATTCTCCAGTACAATGTTTAATGCCATAAAAATAATAATAAAATCCTCAGTTCCACAAAATAATTCATAACTGTTGTCTTCCAAGAATCTCTACTCCAATAATCCCTATAATGTATCTGTATGGGGAAATAAAGGGGGGTGAGATAACTCAATAGGTGGAATTCATTAACATTGGGGTGTAGGAACAAACATTTCAAATAAATAATTCTTACAAGAAATTCATAACTTGTAAATCATCAATATTTTATCATCAAATACTTCATATATATATATATATATATAAAATATCTTTATATTGTGATCCATCATAATACATATATCAATGCCATCATATAAACAATTTCCTAGGGTTTTCTCGTGGTCAACGTTTATGCCTCGTTGACAAGGTTGTGTTGTCCCCTTTTAGGACTAGAACCTCTTTTTCATCCCTTTTCTTAAGGCTAACTCCTTTAGAACCTAAAGGTGCACTCCCTTACTAAGAAGCTTCATTTTTGGATCATCAATAATATACTCCCTTGCTAAGGAGCTATCAAATGTGCACTATCCCCTTTTCTGGGACCGTCCCTTGCTAAGGACTAGCTGTAGTATAATTGTCCCTTGTTAAGGACTAAATACAATACTGAACTTTTAATCACAACTTGCCACAGGTTTTAAAAAAACATATTCAATATGCTCACAAAAATAATCCATTCATAATTCTAAAAAATATAAAGATATATTCACACATATAAGTTTAAATAAATTAAGGTTGTCCCACAAGTTTTTCATAAAACAAATAGTCAATGTGCACATCAAACATTTATAAAATATCAATTTATATATAGAATATAAACATATTTCTTGATATGAAAATAGTTTAGTATTCAACACTATTTTGCAATAATATGAAATCAACCACCCTTGAGTCACACTAAATCAGTAGAATTAGAACCTAGCAACACCAAAAATAGGTTCATCAATACACGAATTTCCCACTTAAAATCAGTTTTTACACTTAAATAGTTTAATCTATCAATATTAAAGCCTATGTAAATATTAGATTCTTTGTACCACTCTAATTGCGGTATTGAGGCTGCCATATATTTCAAACTATGTGTAGGGCCTAGTTTTGCTCAAATTTCTTTTCCCTTTCTATTGCCTAATTTCATTCCTAGTTAGTGGACGTTTTCTTTGCTAATATAGAAAGACAATGAAAGCATTATTTTAATGTCACTGGAAAGGGTATAAGAAATATCTAGATATTTTCTTTGTTGGAAATTTCTTGTTTTAAGAAGGCATCTCAACCTGCTAGTGGTTGAAAGGTCAACACCATATCTGACGATGAGAATAGGGGAAAACAAAAAGGCTATATGCATCATTCTTACTCCAATATAATAACAATTATAAGTCATTTTCACCCCACAAAAAAAAAACAATTATAAGTCATCTTCTCCATTAATATAAGGATAGGTGGAGATTGACAGGTCAAACATATGCCTAGAAGTCCTTTTTTCTTTTAATATATTGATAGGTTAGGTTTTATAAAGTGATGCCTACTATCCCATTAGCTACTAAAGTAATTTCAAGCACAGTTCTTTCGTGCAAACGTGGGACAAGTCTAGCCATTGAATATTCAACTCCCTAAATTTAGAGCTAAAGGAAACCATACCTGCTGCAATCTCACGTTCAGTCGCAAAGCAGAAAAAAAAAAGTTTTTCAACCGTGTGTTGCGGCTAAAACAAAAGAAAACCTTTTTCATATATATCTGTGTAACTTAAGAGGTAAAAGGTTAGGGTTTTTAAAAACTTATCAAGACTCATATATTTACTTATGCCACCTTACTTAGGCTTCATACTCCATAAAATTTATCTTATTTTTAATATCTTAGGCCCAAATCAATTAAATCCATTTTATTGTAGGCCTCCTTTTTAATTTACGTATAATAATTAAATTAGTATCAAAATTATGGGGTGTTACAATGGTGGTTACATGTCTAGGTTTAGGAGAAAAGAAGACCAAACACATAAACACGGATCCCAAGAAATCATATCAGAAATTCTGATTTTGTAGACCTCGACAGATAGGAGGTGTCGGGCAGCTGTCGAGCAAGTGTCGAGCACACAGGCTTGAGCAACTTTCTGAACCTCGACACATGCTAGTTGTCGAGCTTTAGTAATTTTGCACTTTCAGCTTGTTTTTTTGAACAGACTTGAAGGCTTCAATACTTGATCTTGAAACACAGTTTCTTAAAGTATTAAAAACACCTAGAACTACCCAATTATAAGTAAAGTGCATTTTTTCAAAGGATTAGCTAATTACATAAAAAGAATGACATATGTTCTTAGCAAGTGAATCACATATGTCCTAACAACAAATAAGTAAACTAACACCCAAAGTAGTACAATAATACACATAAAATGTTTAACTTTAATAAATAAATAAAGCTATAGTAGGACACACAAAAACAAAAATCACTAAAATCACAATAAACATTATAATTTATAAGGCAAAACAAAAGGCTAAGTAAAGAAACAAAAAAAAAAAAACTTTAAAAATTCATAATAAATAGTATAACACAGTGACTATAGTGAGAGTGGGATTAAAAAAAAAAAAACATGTTATAAGTAAATTTTTGAACCAAAAAAAAAAAAAAAATTTGAGGATCCCAGGAGAAAACTCTTAAATAGTAGTAGATATAATAGGGTAATTCTAATAAATTGTACTAGCAAAAGCAATGTAAATCTTAAATTGTAAACTAAGCGAATGTGTACAACATTGTATAAGGGGAAGGGGGAGAGTGCCATTTCATTTTATCATGATTTTGATTTTGTTGGAACTTATTTATGTGAATGCATTAGTTTTTAACAATAAAGAACAAGTTTAATTTGAAAAATCTCACTAACTATAGAATTAAGTGAATGTGTTTTTTTTTTTAAGGCTGTTTTTTACTTGGAGTAGAATTCCGTATAAAATAGATTTTTTTTTTTTTAATACAATAGTGCTTCAAGATAAAATTATAGTATTGATCTTTATGTTGGGCACAATTCCACACACCAAAATTCAAGAACACTTTTCTATAAAGCATTTTCATTCAAGATAAAAGGAGAATTAAAATGATCTGTTCTTACTCGAGAGAGATAATCAATTTGTGTGGAAGAGAAGGTCAAATAGAACCATTTGATGGAGAAAAAGAAGCTACATATTTTGAAAATCCAACTGTTGGATTGCATGGTTTTTAAGTTCTTAATTAACATGCATGTCAAATACCAACATTGGGGTGGCCTAGTTGGTGAGAAACCAGGCCAACAAGTCTCAGGACTTGGGTTTGAGTATTAACAACTAGTTGTGTGTTGGTGTTGCTTATATCCCTTCTCCAGCCCAAAGGGTCAACGTAACTTGTAAAGTTATAATTTACAACTATGTATTTTGTTGGCTTTTATTCCGTGCCAAATTTGATTGTAATTAAGTTCAATCGTTTGTACCTTGTATTTAATGTGGGATTTCATTGTAAGGGTTGTGTGAGAAAGAAAGAGAGAGTGTGTGAAGACTCAAGGCATGAAGACTAAAGAGGTTCTCACAGGTAGCTCGTGACTAAGCTTCCCGCGAAGTGATGCATGTACCCTGCACATGACTGGAATGCGAAGAGTCAGGATAAGATGAAGACAGCTGTGTTTCGTGAGTAGCTCGCGAGTAAGGCCTTTCTGCTAGACACCCGTGAAACATTCTGTTTTGTCAGATTGTCATTTCTGATACATACTATTTGTACTGACACTATATATACCCACATTACTCACAAATTTTGAGGAGTGCTTTTAAGAGAAAACTCTAGCTACAAACCTTGAGAGTTAGAGATTGTTATACCCATAATCCTCTACACATTTGCTTGTGGAATTTCCTCAACTCCTACCTCTCCATTTCTATACCATTGAGAAGTTGATAGCCCAAACACTTGCCACACCCTTTCAGAGTGTCAAGTGAGGTTTTGGTGCTGCTGGGAAGCATTGGAAGAAGCCAGGCTTTGGCAGATGCAATCGGGCATATTGTGGGATCCGGAGAGCTAGACAAGACACGGTTCCAAGAAACCTTGTTGGAGTAGAAGCTTAGAGGGCTTAGGTACATCGGGTAGATTAGGTTTGGAGGGTCTCTTGCTAACCCATGTATCCCAACTGATTGTCTAGTGGATTGATTACCACTTGGAGGGTGGCGGAGAGGTTTTTCACCAAGTTCTTCAATTTCCTCTTCGATAACACATCGGCGTGTTATCTTGTGTTTGCATTCTTCTTCCCTACTCTTTTACCTTTCATTTTACTACTGTGTTATAATGATTATGAGTTAGAGTAGCTTGTTTGTTTATCTACTTGCATTTACTCTATTCTGCACTTAGTTTTAAGTTAGAGTAAAATCTATTGAGCCGTAACTTTAATTTGGGGTTCTAAACAGCTCTTGTGTTTTCAACACATTTTCGAGCTTTCATGACTTAACTGACTGAGAGTACGGGATACTACCCAAAAGCTGTTAGGATGCTACTATGGTTATGCCAAAGTATGGAAGCCACACCGGTCACCCCCCCTCCTAACCATTTTTTTCCTACCAAAAAAAAAAAAAAAAAAAAAAAAAATGCATGTCAAATTTTGTTCAAATAGGATATTATTTACTATTTGATAGGCCAAAAACGTATTGACCCCTTGTGATAAATTAATCGATTAATTAGCCAAGTTTATTAATTAATCAAATTAACATCAAAAGCGCGTGATAGCACAAACAAATCACCAATAACTAAAGTATGCAGCGGAAAATAAATTAACACGGTGATTTGTTTACGAATGAGGAAAACTTACACGACAAAAACTCCACTGGTGATTTTAAGGTCACCACTCTCGAGAATCCACTATTATCATAACAAGCGGTTACAAGTAAAGGAATCCCTATACCTTATACCAACCTCCAGTTAAGCCCTTACCCTAATACCCAATTGGACTTGTTCTGTAGTGACAATCTCTCCTTTCAATGCATGGCTCCCAGTACGTGACTAATCAATTGCATGGATCACAGTACGTGACTTCAATCATCAACTAGAGAAGGTTGTTGGCTGCAAAGTTCTTCAGTTCATCCACGATGAAGATCAAGAAGCTCCTTGGTCACAAAACCCTACAGTGTACAAACACAGCAGCTTCTTCACAAGAAGGATGAACTAGGGCAAATTCTGTCTCCGATCACAATTTGCTTGAACAAAACTGTTAGGTTCTAAGTAATTAGGAACTAATGTATTAGAACTTCATTTTGTAATGTTGGCAAACCATGATCAAAACATTTTAGTTTTGTTTAAACTTGCTTAAAGTATGTTTAAGTGTAAAGTTGGAATCGAGTGTTCTGCAGGATTTACTGTGTAAATCTGCCTGGCTCGATCGATCGAAAGTCGTGCAATTGTTTTTCTGCAAAATTTTTCAACTCAGCCTAAACCCGTTTAACGTGTAGGGTTTTATGTTTTGCCCTAGGCATAAAAGGGAAAACCCTAGCCACGTTTTAAGGTTGCTCTTTATGCTGTGTGTGTGAATCTTTTGTGAGATCTAGAGGTGTTTGCCTTCACACATACTTAGGGTTATCAAGAATCAAGACTATGTCAAGAACTTGGTGATCAATTCAGTTGCAGATTCAAGAGCTTAAAGATACACAAGCGGGAGTTCTTATACTTGCTGGGAATCTAAGAAAGAAGTAGTCTATGGACTCAGAGCTGTCACTTGATCATTGTAGTAAGTTTCCTACTCGAGATAGCAATAGGATGTTAGTGGTCTAAGTCTCTATTGTGTAAACTTCAATTCTTTCATAGTGGATTCAGTTTACCTTGAGGATAGTTAGGTTAAATCAGCCCCAGGTTTTTTGCCAGTTTTATTTTCCTGGGTCATCATATCTTTGTGTTCTTTATTTTCCGCACTTTACATTGATATGATATATTTGTGTTAACCTAAATCTGATAATTTGACTAAGTAATCACTTGACTAATTAACTAAGTTAATCTGGTTGTGTTTTAAGGGGTCTAAAAATGTACAAGTGGTATCAGAACAGGTAGCTCTCTTGTTGTTGATCCTTTGATCTTAAAGCTGATCCTTGACCCCGGTTGTCATAGAACACAGACACTCTCTTGTTATTCCACCTCACTTTAATGGGAATAATTATGCTTATTGGAAAGTAAGGATAAAAGCATTCTTAAAATCTATTGATGAGAGAGTCTAGAACTCCGTTGAAAATGGATGGGAGAAGCCCACTACTCCTGTGAGTGAGTGGCAAACTTCTCAGAATGAAGTAGCCGCTTTTAATAGCGAAGCTATAAATGCTATTTTTAATACTGTTTCTATGGAGGAATTTAAGAAAATTTCTAATGTTGAGATTGCTCATACTGCTTGGAATATCCTCCAGATTGTGCATGAAGGCATAAAGGCAGTTAAAATAAATAAGTTGCAGCAATTAACAACTAGATTTGAAAGCATTAGGATGTCTAATGATGAATCTTTTGATGAATTTTATGCTAAGCTTAATGATATTGTTAATTCTGCATATAATTTGGGTGAAACCTATAATCAACCTAAAATTGTTAGGAAGATACTTAGATCTTTTACTGAGAATTTTAGACCCAAAGTGACTGCCATCACTGAAAGTAATGATGTGGACTACATCCCTGTTGATGAACTTGTAGGATTTCTTCAGTCTTATAAGTTGGACCTACCTAAGACTAGTAAATCCAAATCAATGGCTCTTTAGTCTGTTGATGATGTTAATGTGAATGGATTTGATGATGAGCTCTGTGCTATAGAGATTGCCTATCTTGCCAAGAATTATTGAAACTTTGTTAGAAACAACAACAGAAGAGCAAGAGGTAAGAACAATGCTGAACATAGAAACTTTAGGAGGAATGATCCCACTAAAGTGAACAACACTAAAAAACCTAAAGAAAAAGTTGGTCAACCTTTTAACAATTCTATGGGTCAATAATGTTTTGGGTGTCAAGGGTATGGTCATGTGAAATCTGAATGTCCAACATTCTTAAGATCTAAGGGTAAGGCTATGGTTGTAATCCTTAGTGATGATGAAGTTTCTGACAATGAGTCTGATAGTGATGAGAACCATCCAGCTACATGATGATGCTTTGGTAGTAACCCTTAGAAATAGGGGGTATGATGTGAAGAGAGTAATGGTGGACCAAGGCAGTTGTGTAGAATTCATGTACCCTGATTTATACAGAGGATTGAACTTGAAACCTGAAGATCTGATCGTATGATTCACCCTTGGTAAGTTTTGATGGGAAGGTTGTTATCTCAAAAGGCCAGATCAGGTTGCCTGTACAGGCAAGCTTAGAGGTAGTGGAAGTGGACTTCATAGTGGTAAATGCATACTCCCCCTATACGGCCATTGTGGCCCGGCTTTGGCTTCACACCCTAGGGGCAGTTTCTTCAACTTTGCATCAAAAGGTGAAGTATCTGTCAGGAGACCAAATCAAGGAGCTGGTAGGAGACCAATCCATGGCTAGGCAGTGCCTTGTGTTTGCAAGCAGTTAAAAAGCCGCCTTTTCTAGCAGAGGTGGGATGCAAAAAGCGCAGGGTAACTACTATGACGTCAAAATCCTTGTTTCTTCCCAAGGATCCAGAAAGAAGTATCTCAAGGGGCTATTATAGGGGCATTGGGCCTAGGAGCCCACTATTTTCATGTGTATAATGGGTCTAAGGCCCAAGCCGAGGAATAAAGGCGTTCGAAGGCGGTGGATACTATCAAAAGGGCCCATGTTGGAAAATGGAAAAGTTAGTTTTGGTCATAAAAGCCCAAGAAGTGTAGCCGAGGATAAGATCCTCCTCGACTAGCCTAAGCCAAGGTCCACAGAGGTGACCTGCCGTCCAAAGGAACATCACAGAAACCCTTAGTTGACATGGATAAGCACTATGAAAGCTCAAGACAGGGAGGTGTCCTAAAATATCTAAGAAGAAAGCTGCTACCTCCATATTAAATGCACTGCACCTAACACCTTGACCACATTATTGTGGAGATGATACATGAACGATGTATTCCAGCCTTATAGCTACTACATGAAGACTTGTGGGAGGGGCTGATGGGACAAGTATCAACACCAATCATCTGGCATGCACGTGGAAGGTGGGGATGAAAGGAAAGGACAATATAAAAGGAAGATGGGACAATGAGATGGGGGATCGAAAAATGAAAGAGAAAAACACTATAGCATTCTAGAACAAAACTTGTAAATGGACTTAAGAATAATATACAAGAACAGACCTCCTCGGACCTTGCCAAGGACGATTTTTCTTTAATACAACCCTTCTACTTTTCATTCTCTTATCATCTGAATCCCTTCTAGTATTCGTTTGATTAACTAAAACCCAATTCTTCAACCTACTCTCTACAAATTCATTGTTTTGAGTTTTTTAGGCCTATGTCCATCCACGTAGTGGGCTAGGAATTCAAATCTGGTCCTTACATTAACTATAAAATTGGTTGTAATCTATGCCTACAACAATACTCAATAAAATAAAAATTACTACATATTTTGAAAATTTAACTGTTAAAATACATGTTTTTTACTCTTTTAATACACATGTCAAATTTTGTGTCCATCAGCTATTATTTATGACAAAATTTAGCTATTAAATTAGTTGTAGCCTAAAGTTATAACCTTACTCAATAAAATAAACATTACTACATATTTTGAAAATCTAACCATTGAATTGCATATTATTTACGCTTTTAATACACAAGTCAAATTTTGTGTCTATCGGATATTATTTACTATATGATCTATAAGTTTATATTTTATGCATAATTTAAACTACAAAAACTTGCAATTTAAACAATTTAATGATGACATAACTATTGATAATTAATTTTCTAAAAATTTTGTAAGCATGGAGGATATAAGAGGAAGATGTAATCTAATGGTGACATAGCTATTGACAACAATGTTAAGTCACTATTTCTAAGAATCCTATCAAAGTTGATATACCCAAACCCATGATTTCTTTTTGGAACTTCAAATAAAAAATCAAAATGGGTTCATTACAATTCCACAAAATTTCACTTTCAACTTTCAATCAATATTGTTAGACCCAAAACCCCATTTTGGTTGTACACAAAAACTACAATTTTAGGACAGACACAAAAACTCCAACCAAACACAGAGAGTCAACTACAAGACAAAACAAGAATCTGTGTTTACTACTGTCACATCGAACACTCCGAAAGTCCTCAAGGAAAGTACAAAAAAATTGAGAACCAATTGTGGAACAAAGTAGCTAATTGCACCGACACGGACATGGGTATGAATACAGGAGTACGACAATTTTTGAAAAATAAGGGTATGACACAGCGTGGGTACGGCAATTAAATAATTAATTAAATTTTATATTTAGGCATTTTTTTAATATTTTTAGACATAAAATACGTTTATGTATAGAATTTAAATTATGTAAGAACTACAAATGACAAGCCAAAAACGTATTGACCCCTTGTGATTAAATCAATTGATTAATTAGCCAAGTAATTAATTAATCAAATTAACATGCAAATGCGTGGTAACACAAACAAATCACCAATAAACTAATTATGCAATGGAGAATAAAGAACACAGTGATTTGTTTACGAATGGGGAAAACCTACACAGCAAAAACCCCACCAGGTGATTTTCAGGTCACCACTCCCAAAACTCCACTATTATCATAACAAGTGGTTACAAGTAAAGGAATCCCAGTACCTTATACCAACCTACAGTTGAACCCTTACCCCAATACCCAATTGGACTTGTTTTGTAGTGACAGTTTCCCCTTTTGATGCATAGCTCCCAAGTACGTGACTAATCAATGCGCGGATCACAGTACGCGACTTCAATCACCAACTAGAAAGAGTTGTTGGCTGCAAAGTTCTTCAGTTCATCCACGATGAAAATCAAGAAGATGCTTGGTCACAAAACCCAAAGGTGCACATACACAGCAACTTCTTTAGAATGATGAACGAGGGCAAAATTTTGTCTCCGGTCATAAATTGCTTGAACAGACTTTGCTCAATGCTTGTGCAACTTGTATATTCTTTGACGGCCCTTAAAACAATCCTTTTATATATCTAGGTTTAGGAGAAAAGAAGACCCAAACACATAAACACAGATCCCAAGAAATCAGATTAGAAATTCTGATTTTGTAAACCTCGACAGATAGGAGGTGTCGAGCAGCTGTCAAGCAAGTGTTAAGCACACAGGCTTGAGCAGCTTTTTGAACCTCGACACATGCTAACTGTCTAGCTTTAGTAATTTTGCACTTTCAGCTTGTTTTCTTGAACAGACTTGAAGGCTTCAACACTTGATCTTGAAACACAGTTTCTTAAAGTATTAAAAATACCTAGAACTACCCAATTACAAGTAAAGTGCATTTTGTCAAAGGATTAGCTAATTACATAAAAAGAATGACATATGTTCTTAGTAAGTGAACCACATATGTCCTAACAACAAATAAGTAAACTAACACCCAAAGTAGTACAATAATACACATAAAATGTTTAACTTTAATAAATAAATAAAACTATAGCAGGACACACAAAAACAAAAATCACTAAATTCATAATAAACATTATAATTTATAAGGCAAAACAAAAGGCTAAGTAAAGAAACAAATTTTTTTTTTTTAAATTCATAATAAACAGTATAACACAGTGACTGCAGTGAGAGTGGGATTAAAAAAAAAAAAGAGAGAGAGAGAGAGAGAGAGAGAGAGAGAGAGATCGGAAGGGACAGGGAACAAAGTCGATGTCTATAGAGCTCGCCGACTTGCCGATCGGCCCGATCTAGCTCAGGCGAGGGACAGAAGGTAGCGGGCAGAGGTCAGAGGGAGGGTTGAGATGTGGGTTTCAACTTTCATGGTAATGACTTCTCAGACTCTAAGCTTTTTTGTTTTAAGGTATATCACAAAATCAACGGTATTGGTAAGTCCATTTGGCAAAATCTATGATTTTTTTTTTGTTTTTTTCACTGTTGGCGTGTCCATCGTGTCAGAGCCGTGTTAGAGATGCGAAAAAAGAAAAAGAAAAAAAAAAGAGACACTACTTGGTACTTCACCAAAAATGGCGTGTTGGTGCAACCTAGCAAAGTAGTTAAATGATACCTTCCAATTCACAACTCAGAATACGTATGCGTGCGGAATTTTCAAAGGATGTTTATCACAATTCACAACTCACAAGCAAAGCTAAATTCTTAGGTTTCATATAAAATGAAAGAAGAGTGAATAGGTTCTACTAGAATCGTTTTTAATTGAGTCCATTTGGACGTTGGAGCATGGTTTTAAAAACCGGACTAGAGGAAACCGGATTTGCCTTCGGTTCTTGGTTTTTACCGGTTTTAACCTCGGTTTTAGGCCTTTTTCGGACCAAACTGGCCTCTGATTTTCGGTTCAACCGGTTGGATCGACTGGTTCGGTCCGGGTTTTAAAACCATGCGTTGGAGTTGGACTCAATAATAAAATGGGAAATATTAACCAATCCCTTTGGATTAGGAACTATTTTTAGAAACATTTTATTAGGATAATGATAAAATAATAAATATTTTTGAAACATTTTATATTTCCTATAAAAGTGGAGTCAAAACTTTCCTATTGTGATTTATTAACAATTGACCGAAGTGAATCCGTTAACATGATCTTAATAAAATTTGAGAAAAGTTAATTGATGCGTATTGGTTTAAGGAATATATTTAAAAAAAAAATTAGGAAAAAAAATTAAATTACTTTTTTTAACAACTTTTTATCTATATTTCTATATCTATATCTATATATCTTCTACTACTACTATTTAAGAGACTTTCAAACTGTTTAAGCTGAGGATTATAAATCTTGAATATTTCATAATGGGACAAAATTTAACTATAAATTGGTTGTAGCTTAAGGCTACAACAATACTTAATAAAATAAAAATTATTACATATTTTGAAAATCTAACTATTAAATTGCATGTTCTTTACTCTCTTAATACACATGTCAAATTTTGTGTAAATCGGATATTATTTAGGACAAAATTTAACTACAAAACTAGTTGTAACATAAAACTACAACTTTACTCAATAAAATAAACACGATTACATATTTTGAAAATTTAATCGTTGAATTGCATGTTCTTTGCGCTTTTAATACACATGTCAAATTTTGTGTCTATAGGATATTATTTACTATATGATTTATAAGCATATATTTTATGCATAATTTTAACTACAAAAACTTGCAATTTAAACTATTTAACGATGACATAGCTATTGATATTTAATTTTCTAGAAATTTTGCAAGAGCGCTTTTAATACACAAGTCAAATTTTGTGTCTATAGGATATTATTTACTATATAATTTATAAGCTTATATTTTATGCATAATTTTAACTACAAAAACTTGCACTTTAAACTATTTAATGATGACATAGCTATTGATATTTAATTTTCTAGAAATTTTGCAAGCATGGAGGATATAAGAAGAAGATGTAATTTAATGGTCGATTTGTCAAAATTCACCTCCAATAAAAAGATATTGAGTAAGATTGTAGTTTAAGGCTACAATCAATTTTGTAACTAAACTTTTCCCTATTATTTACTTTATAATCTATAAACTTATATTTTATGCATAATTTTAAATTACGAAAAGGCATCAGTTAAGATTTATAGGAACCATTTAAACAATATATTAATGACATAACTATTGATCTTTAATTTTTTTAAAAATTTGTAAGCATGAAGGATATGAGAAGAAGATATAATCCAATGATGGATTTGTCAAAATTCACATTCAATAAAAAGATATTGAGTGTCCGTTTAGGAATAGCTTATCTAACTTTTTGTTGATTTTTTTTTTTTGCTGATAGTGTGTTAAAGTATACTTGTACCTAGAAAAAAATAAGAAAAATGGAGAAAACGTAAGGTTTTAAAAAGTTGTACATAAAAATTAAGCCCTTGTTTGGGAAGTGCGTTTTATGCGTTTCCTAGCAGAAGCGTTTTTTTCTATGAGTCCTGTGCACTGTTCACGGGACTCACAAGTACCTTCATTCAGCAAATTTTTCTTTAAAATTGCATCTCACGACATTATTCACACATTTAAAAATTATTTTGCTACAGTGTTTTCAGTAATAAGCGGAATCCAAACGGACCCTAAAAGCTAAAGAGCTAAAAATTTAAGCTGATGCCAAACATGCTCTGAGTAAGGTTGTAGCCTAAGGCTACAACCAATTTTGTAATGAAATTTTTTTGTCTCCCAAAATATCCCCTTCTCCCTCACAGGTTTTTAATTAAGGGGGACAAATTTGTAAAATAATAGGTCACAATTTAAAACCTCACACTAAATCAACTTTCTTAGTAGTTTACAATATCTTTATTTCTTATTATTTTTGAAATTTGAAAAGACACACTCTATTTTCATCTTCATCTCTTATCATTTTTTAAATTTAAACAGACAAACTCTTTTTTTCTTTCTTTCTTATTCTATGTTCTCTTTGTGTTTAAATAGAAAAATCTCTAGGCATTTAACAAACTCAAATCACCTGCACGAAAAGAAGATGAATGAATGGAAAGCTATGGTACTAAACCGGAAAAGAAAAGTCTCATTGCATGCACAAAGAACTTGTGATGAGGTTAGTATTTCTAATTAAAATGGTATTAAAACTTTTTTAAAATGGTCAATTAACAAATACTCTATGCCCTCGTTTGAGAGGAGAGAAATGAATGAAATGGAAATGAACGAAAAGAGTAATTTTAGAATATTCATCCATTTCTCTTGTTTGATAGTTTTAACGAAGGGAATGGAAAGACTATTTCCCTTAATTGGAAGTTTAAGTGGAAGATAATGGAATGGGTAGGAGGGAACTTATATTCCTCTCTATTCTCTCAAAACTTCAAATTTTCATTCCCCCTCCTGCCCTATCAAAATTAGGATGAATCAAAGGGAATGAAATGAGGTTTAATAAAATTTTCACTAAAACTCCCAAAATACCCTTATATATTCAACCCTTTATGTAAAAAAAGGGGTCTAGTAATAATATTTTTGTGTGGAGCGTAAAAACAGCACCTAAAGGCCCAAAGGTTGGGGCATGGGCTACAGACGTGAGCTCACTACAACTAATTATTTAGAGAGGGTAAGGTAGACCAACACATGGATTCCTTAACTTATGGACTGAAGCTAGGAAATATGGATGAGATTGAAAGCAAAAAGAATTGAGCAAGAAAAACTTAAACTTTTTATTAATGTTCCCTTGGTTGGCCAAGGAAGGTTTTACTTAGCTTTCAACAATACAAGCTTGAGTGATTTCTCCTTAATTCTTATCCCCCCTCCCCCCCCCCCCCCCCCCCCCCCCCCCCCCCCCCCCCCCCCCCCCCCCCCCCCCCCCCCCCCCCCCCCCCCCCCCCCCCCCCCCCCCCCCCCCCCCCCCCCCCCCCCCCCCCCCCCCCCCCCCCCCCCCCCCCCCCCCCCCCCCCCCCC
>NW_027070220.1:166247-198854 GCF_002906115.3 Quercus suber
TATGGGTCCTTTTTTTTTTTTTTTTTTTTTCATTTGTTTGTGTTTGTGTTTATATTAGACGAGCATCCTTGGCATGCCATTGATGTGTTTGTGAGATTGCCTGAATGTCGTTTCAATAGTACTATAATTTTACTGCTAAAAAAACTATTTTATTTTACCTTGGTTTATTTGGAAATATCTCAAGTCTCATTTTTTTTAATGTATTGTGGCTTATTGGAAGAATGTAAGACTCTGAAGTAGTGAAGTATAAAGTGTTGGTGGCACTTCTCATCCATTCCAAGGGGATTTAAAGGTGAGTTTTCATCTCTCTCGATTGCTTATATTCCATGACTGAGGGAAGTAGTTTGATAGTGGTATAGTGGAGTTTGAGTGGTTGTTAGGAGTGGGTATGGCCAGATGTGAGTTTCTATTGTATTTTAAACTAGATACAAGTATACGGTGAATTAGGGAGAAATCTTACTAAACAGATAAAATTGAGCATGGAAGCCTAATATAGTGAAGTGAATGAACGTTTTTTCTATTAATTTTTTTTTAGTTCTTTTTATATCTTAACTTTCAAACCTATGTGGACGTGCTATCCGGAAGCCTTTTCCCACAATTGTCAATCTATAGCCAATCCAGTTAACTTGATGCTAGGTTGCTTTTGGTACTACACGTGTCATATGGATGAACTGGGAAAAACAATTGATAATGATGATTAAATTGATGCAGATTTCACTGATAGAACTTCTCCTTGAAAATTTGTGTTTTCTATGTTGTCTGTGATTTTGCAAAGTATGATGTGCATATTTTCAATGTGATTTAGAGAATGGGTTGTCTATGGGGCATCCTCTTGAAAGGGTTAATAACAAAATTGGAGATTGTACATTTTTTTTCCAATGCTACATTTGGTCAAGTAGGTTGTTGATTTTTATAATTAGAGCAACTGAGGTTTATTTATCTTAGTTTTCCATGATGAATTTGCATCAACAATGTATATGAAATAAGTTTAGCACCTTGGTTTCGAGTATAAACTCACTAGATATTTATTCACTTCACTATATTTGATTTAAAACCCTTACAGAATTTCCCAACAACTAATCTAAAGAACAAACGACAAAGAAAAGAGGGATGCCATAGACACAAAGAACCAAGCTGACTCTGTTTGGTACCAAACTGAGAAGCAACTAATTAGAGCATTAATATTGGTATATTTTCTAACCATGGATGCATACTTAGATCTAAGCTTGCTCAGCTTTATAGGTTGTGGAGCACATGGCTATATGCTATCTAATAATTATTAATGCTCTTTACGAATTTGATTTGATAGCAAGATTGTGTTTCTCTTGAATATTCCTAAATTCATATGAAAAGTATGTTTCCTATCAAAGCTTTATGTAAAGCTGCTAGATTCTACAGCTCGTGTCTTTATTCCCATTAAATTGTCTAGGTGTTTTTAATATGTTTGTTCAAGCTTTCAACAAGTTATTTGTTACAAGTTTTTTTTTAAAAATATTTTTTATATTATTATTTTTGTTTTTTTAATTGAGTCCCTTTAGTAGTAGCAAGTCTTCTCAGAGTTTTTTACTCTAGATGAGTCTGTATTGGGATGTTTTGTCACAAAGTGGCCAAGGGGGAGTTTGTTAGATTTTTAGTGTTGAACAATTCCATTAGATTTGTTTGTAATGATGAATTTCAAGTTTATTGGTGTTTTATCACAAAAATTTAGAAACTCACTAGATATTTGCTCAAGACTCGACTCACATTGTGCTTCAAGTACTCTTGAGATAAAGTAAGGTAATAGTAACAAATAGAAAAAAAGAAGCCCTTAAGCTATAAAATTAAAATTAAAGATTAAGAAATAAAAGATTTGGAGTTTGATTACTTGATTTTCTTCCCTTTTTTTTTTTTTTTTTTTTGGAGATGAATTTTACTAAATCAAGTTTTGGACCTGATTTTTTCAGGGAAAAAAAATGAAATCTATCGCCTTACATAAATATTAATAAATTTTGAATTAAGATTGTGAGTTGCTTTCATTTGAGGTTAGACTTTTGGAAATTTGAGGCACCTAGGTTTGGTAGATCCAAATTTTGCTACTAAAGTTGAAATTTCTCTTTTTTTTGGGGGAAAGGTTGGGGAAGGTGGCATTCATGTTGAGATGAATTTTCTCAATATTGGTATATTGGAAGGTAAGAGTTAGACTTTGAAGAATGTGGGAAGCTGTCAACCAAAAAAATCTAGAACTAATCAGTTTGGACATGGTTCTTATAGATGAACAGGTAAGATTTGAATTCAGAATATATTTTGTCATATTTTTTTTACTCGACTCGCACCTTAAAACTAAAATTGTGACTAAAAAATTACTTATTTAAGTAATTTGATGACACAATACATACGACAATTCAAAAAAACAATGTTAAGAAGTTTCAGGCACAACTACGAGAAGGACAATTATGTTCACTGTCCAATTTTTGAGTAGATACTTACAAGGAAAAAGATAGCTATCGGCCTATAAGTAAAGACAAGAAGGTTAACTTTCTACATACAACAGTTATTATTAAACTAAAAGAGGTTGAAATTACTATCTCTCAGCATAAATTTGAATTTGTTGATTACAGAACAATTGTGGATCGCTTTGACAATAACAAACAATTGACAGGTAGCCTAAAAACTGTCAAATTTATTTTCAAATAATTAAGTTCCAAATTACTTAATCAACTTTATTTACTGCCTGCATCTCATCCTCACTCAACATGCTCTTGTCCCCTAAAATCATTAAAATGAGGTTCTAAAATCACAGACAAGACCAAAAGAAATTGACCCAACAATGCCTTTTTCTTTGTACCAAGACTAGAAGGGTTTTTTTAACTAATGTAGAACATGCTTTTTATATTTTCACTTACCAATCAACAAAAAGAGAGGCCTTCTCTTTGTACCAAGTATGTTGGTCCTGCGACATATGTATTTCCTAATGTAATTTAACAAGTTGCTGTCTCTCACATGCTATGTCCAAACTGAAACATGACACTTGTGTTGTATCTGTGTCCAAATTTCATAGATCAAATTTGATGTGCAGGCCAATTTTAATAATAATAATAATTTGATATGAAGGGCACCTTTTTTCCAACACTGTCTTGCAAATCAAACAAAGCTTAAAGCAAGGAAGGAAATTTATAAACAGAACTAAGCAAATTCAATTTCTATGCCATGCTGGACTTATGTATATCTAGAGACAGGAGAGAGAAATTCAGTCGCTTCAAAGTAACCACTTCCTTTTATAGCCAAGAAAAATCCCAACTATCTAATATTGTTTTTGATTTTTCTCTTTTTTTTTTTTTGGTTGTGAATTGTAATTATCGAAAAATGAATATCAAAAACTAAAATAAATTAACAATATTGGGCGGGGTTTTACCCCCATATGATCCACAACATCAATAGCTCAACATTGTTTTCGTTTCCACACAGCTGCCTTTGTCGGTCTCGTCTTACCTGAAATTCAAAGCAAAGCGCATTACTTGAATGCACACATATCCTAACAACCAAAGTAGAGTTTAAAGGAGCTATATAGCTTCTCTTTTACTCATCCACTAAATAGGCGTAAAAGGTCCCAATAGGCTACATCATTGGGTAGATTCTATGAGGATTTTGTGAAATGAAAAAAGAAAAACTAAGGACAAAAATTCTATAGCAATGATTGATCACCCTTGACAGCACTAATAAGTTGGGTGATGAATTGGGTACACCTCCAATGTCACATGACTACTACAAATTCTACAACCACAAATAATGATGGTGAATACATGATTAACTGCATTGCAACAATGGCAATAGTAGTTCAATACTATAGAGGATATACTTAAGACTCTTGGATTATGCGTTTGATGATACTGTGGTTGAAATATCTACCAAGTGAAGTGAGTAATAGTTGACAAACCCTCTTCTTAATTTAATTATCAGAAAATGTTTGATTTGAGTATGATCATCACTTAAAGCAAACAACATCATATGCAAGTCATGTGACATTCTATTAAGGTAAATGATAAACGGTTTACATAGCATGGAGGTGCACTGGCTAAATAAAAATTCTAATGCAAACTGAGCACATGATTGTTAATTTGAACATTATAATTAATAGATAGCAGTTAAGAAAGATGCCATCCTAGCTGTGCAAATAATTACTTTATCATTCTGAACATAGAAGACTAGGACATATAATAGTGGAGGTAGACATAGGAATAATTCCTTTACAAGTTTTATATATCTTTTATAATTATGCATAGTCTGTAGATTTCATAAATGTTTCCATAAATCATGGTATTTACCGTCACCAGTCCCACAACTAGGGGGGTGTATGTCAGTGCGGAGTGATCTTTGCAACCCATGTACCGGCTCAATATTCTCACTTTGTATCTGTTCGATCTGTGCAGCTGGTTCGTCGGGGTTAGGAAGTGAAGGGTCCTAGGTGGGCTCAGCCTGAACTACAGGTGGGGTCAGTCGGCCAGGTGTGGGTACAAATATACAACCACTGTCGTCGGCAGAGCCGCTGAACAATGGGGGAGATAGCCAAATGGGTGGTGGGGACCGAAGGCCAGCTTGAGCACAGGATGTGTGTTCTACACTATCGTTATGGCCAGTGAGGTGGGATGGTTGGGTAGCATCATCAGACGTGCATCGCGATGACCCGGCGCTATCCATGTACATGCCCCAGTCGCCCTCCAATGCCTCATCATTTGTACAAAAATAGTTGTATTTATTAAGATGACAACAAGGGATTGTGATGTCGTGGAAGCCTGAAGAGAAGCACACACGATGCTCTCTTGATGAAACAGAAACTAAACTATTAGTTTCTGGGTAGTAAACCTCGAATCCACGAGGGGTTCCTTGAATCCACAAGGTGATAGATCTGGAATCCACCAGAGAACACAATAGACACAAGTTTGAATTTTTATTGATATTAAACCATCCAAAAACGTTTACAGACTTAGGGGCCTATTAAAGGCTCCTTAAAACTTGACAGATAAGAAACTATAATCTAAAATAACTCCTAATTGATACCTAACCATAACAAGAACCAAATTTGACCTAAAAAGCATTAAATGCACCTAAAAATAAGGAAATAAATCACCTAAACCTAAAATAACGTTTTTTTTACATAAAAATACCAAAAATAATAATTTACAATAATTAAATAGTAAATTGTGTCCTACATCAGACCCCTTCACTTGAAACAAACTCGTCCTCAAGTTCATCTTTGAAATCTGAAATCTCCCATGCCAAGAGAACAAATACCTTGAATACTTCATCTTCTTTGTCTTCTTGCCAAACTTGAAAGTCATTAATTGGGCAACTTGAACTTCTTCTCCCTTGATCTTCATGTAATTGACAATATTCACCAAATAAGAGTCAATGATCAAATCAAATCTTTCCACCCCAATAAAATCAATAAACTTTGTTTCGATGTCTCCTAATAAAATAATAGGAGTTTGAATGTTGCAATCATCTAACTTGATTTTATCGAGATTGTTGACAACTTCCTCTATAATTTCTTCTTTAATGGTCTCTACTATCTCAATCTCAAGATCTTTCTCTATAATGGGGTCTTCATTAATATCCTCCACAATCTTGATTTCAAGTTCTTCTCCTATAACAAGGTCTTCATTAATTTCCTTAGAAATCTCTATATTTTCTTCTTTGACTTTTCCATATTCTTCAAGAATGATATTTTCTTTAACATGTAATTTTTCCTTTAACGGTGGAATATTTGGCTCTTCAAAATAATTCAAGTATGAACTTCTTGGCCAATAATAATCTTGTATTGTATACGACAAGATTTCTTCACAATCCAAAGGATAAAATTTGATAGCAAGCATCTTTTTCATCCTTGGCCATGATCGAATTTTGTCTTTACCTTGTCGAATTCTATCAGATTGTAATCGTTCCCACCAACATAAGGCATACTTACTATTTTTATACAAAGCAAGTCCAACTTTTCTCTCATAACAAATATTCTCATAGTCAAATAAATCCTCTAGATCAAGTAACCAATCAAGAAAATCTTCTTTAAAAAAATAACCATTAAAACTTGCAATTTTCTTATAAGGTCTATATGAAATTTGCTTACCAATAGGTTGCCCGTGAGTTATGTCTCTGTTGCAGTTATCCCTATTATTTCCATTCTTCAACGGCGCCATCCTAACATAGATATTTGTGAGTGCTTGTTGTACGTCACGTAATACTTGCTAAGTTATTCGTCGTTGTTGTAGTGGTGGTTACCGTCTCGTCGGTTAGCAATCAGACCAGGGTAAGTCAAGGCTCTGATACCAACTGATGTCGCGGAAGCCTGAAGAGAAGCACACACAATGCTCTCTTGATGAAACAGAAACTAAACTATTAGTTTCTGGGTAGTAAACCTCGAATCCACGAGAGGTTCCTTGAATCCACAAGGTGATAGATCTGGAATCCACTAGAGAACACAATAGACACAAGTTTGAATTTTTATTGATAATAAACCATCCAAAAACGTTCACAGACTTAGGGGCCTATTAAGGGCTCCTTAAAACTTGATAAATAAGAAACTATAATCTAAAATAACTCCTAATTGATACATAACCATAACAAGAACCAAATTTGACCTAAAAAGCATTAAATGCACCTAAAAATAAGGAAATAAATCACCTAAACCTAAAATAACGTTTTTTTACATAAAAATACCAAAAATAATAATTTACAATAATTAAATAGTAAATTGTGTCCTACATCAGATTGAGTCAGAAAATGTCTTACTATCTATAGCCTAGATATGAATCAATGGCATTTGACCCTTTACAAGGGATTTAATTTAGGGAATGAAACCTCTTATTTACACACTCACACACACAAAATGTCGTCCCAGTTGTAGCCTCATGGTTGCTTTATTTTCTGGTGTTATTACTTTTTATTCCTAATTGCATATTTTTCCATTTGCAATGAAAGTATCATATTTTGCCCCCAAAAAGAAATGCCTACTATTTGCTGTAATTTTTTTTTTTATTGAATAATTATTTCAACTTTAACAATAAATTTTAAGAAAATTCTTGAAGGTAAGTGATAAAATTTGATGTTTTAGGATGGAGAAAATTTTCTGACCAAGAGTGGAGAAAGATTACTTACACTATTAGTTAATGCATTACTCATAAAAATCCAAAAAAACTCCTTTATTTTTTTATTTTTTTATTTTTTATTGGAATAGTTTGTATTCATTCAACTGAAAATGTAAGACAACAAAGTCCAAGATCAAAGCAAGAATAGAGCTACGAAGTTAGAGAGCAGCTACAAAGCTGATACAATAACAATAAAACATTGTTTTCAACACAAGATTCAACATGTATAATTACCCTAGAAATTAGACAGTATAAAGGAGAGGTTCATTCGTAAGTAAGTTCGTAGAAACTCAGTTTGAGTGGGATCATAGAATCCAATAACTATTGTAAAGTGTAAACCCTACCCAATAAAACTAATGCTTAGGACACCTAGACTACTCTATATAAACCTTGTTTTGTTGATAAAATCTAATAAAACTTTGTTTTTAATTCAGTATTGGGATATTTAATTAACTAAAAAAAAATTAAAAACCTTTGAATTACAAAGTCCAGCTTTGTTTACCTGTATGTAATCTATCATTGTTATTACCAGTAATTTTTTAAACAAGATATTATTTTATGAACTTTATAATGTGATTACAACTTTGAATTTTCCTTATATACTTCTAAGTTTATTTCCATGGTCATGTAGAAATATTTTTAAAAGGAATTACATTAGCAAACAGATTATTGTGCTTTATACTTGATGGAAAAATGAATAGACTTGCTGTTTTTTCGTCAATGTCTTAAATATATTAGCATTGATGTGTATCTGTTAAAAGTGGATAATAGTATTGTGATTATAGTTTATAAGGAATGAATGAAACAGGTTTGCATGTCTTACATTTCAATACATATATATTTTGGTTGGAAGAACTTAAAAAGCTGTACCTGCTGTTTGATATTTAAAGTGCTTAGTTTTAATATTTAAAGTTTGGGAGAACATTGTAACTAATTATACCATAATAAAGAGAAGGAAATGCATATTAACCCTAAAAACTACTTACCAAACAATATATACTTCGCTACTATAATACGTCCTCTAAATAAATTACAACTCAAAGTAGTAGAAGTGGAAGTCAGTAAGAATTGGAGGTATTAGAGTTGGAAGTTACCCAAGTCATCCTTATCCTCATGACCACCTCCAGGACCTCCACTGCGTCCATGCCCTCCAGACCCACGACCTCCTCTACCATGACCTGTGGCCTGTGTGCTCACCTCAGTCGTCGTGGCACGCACGTTCTCCAATGCCACTCGGCTCAACTCTTTGACAAGATCCAACGTACTCTTCAGGTGGTTGTACACTTGGGAGTCTGGTTCGCAATGTGACAGTAATTCCAAATTGGACTGAACTTGCGAAATAAAGGAGTCCCATTATAACGCTTCTGATCACTTTTGTGTTGTGCTTGACCAATTTGGAAACAAATTATGCATGTTGAGCTTATTCATATATATATGAACATTGAAATGGCACACCAGTACATATTACTTGTGACAAATGCATATCTAGTGGCAAGAAATGAAATGTTCTCTAAAATGAATGTCAAAATGTTGATTCAATGGCTTGTGGTCGCACTTTAATTTTCAAAATGCATGCAGCAACACACATATATTGTCAATCCATCAAAGAAGCATCGAATTCTTGCCTTACCAGGATTTCCTAGTACGTCGACTCACGCGTAATGTACTATCTGGTCGTCCTTTGGTATGACCCCATGTAAGCAGCAAGGTATGTCGTGTCCCCATCCAATGTCAATGCGTCGGCAAGATGTTCCTCTCTATGGGCCCATCGGTCAATGTAGACAGCATGCTCTCGCACTCAATCCCTCTCTAATTTACCTAAAAGGGAGATTTTATGGAGATCAACTGATGTATCCACAATATCCGGTGGTGCTTGCTTCATCCCGAACTGACGAAAGACACGTTCGGGATGATAATCCTCTACTATCCAAAAATAGATCAACAACACAATGGCCATCCATATATGTCGGCCGATAGTGCAATATGGGGGCAACGAGTCTAGGACATCCCTGTATGGCTCCCAGACAACCTACATAAATGGTCAACAAAAAAACAAATCAAATACGTACTTATTTGTGTCAATCCTCAATGTGAGCAAATATGTAGAAGACCATTGAAGAACCACTTCACTAAAAATCCTAAGACATTCTTGACCTATTTCCCTCTCTTATTGAATTTGACATGGTAAGATGCACTCGGATACTACTGGTTGCACTAGCTAAAATTGAGGGAAAAATTTTAAGGGTACACAGCTAAATATGTGTAGAATCAAAACGACATGCTTATTGGTGTAAAATTACTAATGAAGGTACTCTATATTGACTGCCCACCTTTTTGAAATGTTTGTAACTAATTCCTTGTATATCTATGGTCTAATCGACCAAAGTTACATTATTAACTATACACATGCAGTAGTTAACAACCCTACCAAGTAAAAAACAAAAATATGGAGAATTATATCCTTTTGACATGAAGCGGTAAAATACCTGGTGTGCCCGTATACTCAACAATGACGCCTGATACGCAGCTAGCACTTGTGTGTCATGCTCTTCGGCCCCTTCCATCTAGTAAAAATACAATTTCAAACAATGCTCATTAATTAATATCAAACAACAATGTTGCCACAAAAAAAAATGCATAGCAAAAATGAAGCCATTAATTAGCTTTCGTATTTTCGGTGGAAAATACTTATTAGAATTGATGAAGTTAAAATTGATGAAGTGTTTTCAGCACTTGATGAAGTGTTGCAAACAACGCATTTCTAGTTTGGCCAATTTTATGCCTTCAGAACTGAAAATATATTAATTCCCATATGATAGGAGGAAAAAAGTGAATTACGATGTTGTCATAAACATGAAACTGATATTGGAGCTATCTGTTTGGTGTACCATGGTCTACTGCACTATATGTGAGTCAAACGCACACAAAGGGCATTAAGAGCATTGTAGTTTAGATGTTTTCTCCAAAGATGATTTCATTGGTTTCATCCCCACTTGTTACTATTAAAAAAGGAATTAAAAACAAAGTCTAGACTGTGAATTTCTGAGCATACAAATATGCCTTTGGAAAATATAATAAACACAAACAAATTCATTGTTTCATAATAATACAAATTTAGATATAAATTCAAAACAAAGTATAAAAATTGGTTAACAAACAACCCTTTTTTTCCTTGTTGAAAAAAATGACCAGTTTACATACTCTACCAAATGGAATTATTACAGAGACTTTTTCATGAGTTAGCCAAAATTCAAAAACAAACATCTTCAATATTAAACTTAAATATGATCAGATTATATACTATTTACAAATATTTTGTACAACCTATTTTTATAAATTTTGGCCGAGTACATATTAAGTACTGAATGACGTGTGTGACTATGATTCCCATTGCACTAATTGATGCATCTAAGTGTACTGGCTTAGCATTATCTATTAAAACAAAGTATTTTGTATTTGTAATTTTCTTCTGCACTTATAATAGTGCATATTGGCATGCTATCTTGTTAATTAATCCATTAAATTAATGTCAATTACACATTTGGTTTGAAACAGGGGTTACTTCTCGACAGCAATGCCCTTAGTGAATGTATTACAAATGGCATACATGCAGGGATTTTGACCAACTATAGCCACATGCACGGTAAATGACAAATGGCATGACAATTGTATCAAACTAATCAAATAACATACTAACTGGCAAGGGGACCTGCCTCCACCGACGGTTGTGGCGGCCTCGCAACAAGGCATATCACTGGGAACCTCGAATACGCCCAGAGCTGGACCAACATCAATGCTCCTCCCATTTGCATCGCCTTTGTCTCCGATGTCTTGCATAAGTGCTTGTATAGCCAGGCTAATGCTCCACTACCCCAACTGTACCTCTTCGCATTACTGATTGGGTTCAGGAACTGTAGAGGCATCACTGACACCTGGTTTGCCGACTTGTCCATAAACAGAATGGTCCCCAATTTGAGAAGTATGTGATAGCGTGCATGTTACTGCACTACCTCGTCAGTAGCATCTGCAGCTAGGGGACCTCTAAATTCTGCCTCCAGCTAGGTGACTCTTAGCCTCGCCCCAGCAAGGATAGACTTGTTTTCATAGGGATGCGGTATCGGCTCTAGAGGACGATGACCCAGTAACTCAAGACACAATGTTGGCCACCCCATCTTGACACTCCCAGTCACTGGTAACCCATCAATAGGAACTCCTAGCATCACCTCAATATCTTGTAAGGTGATGCCCATCTCTCCATGTGGTAGGTGAAATGTGTGCGTCTCTGGTCACTAACGCTCGACCAGTGCTGTGATCAATGCATAATCCACTTCCAAGTTTGGAACCTTGAATAACCCTTCAAAACCTTCCTCAGTTATGTAGCGAGCAATTCGTGGGTCTAGCCCATGCCAGGGTAACTTGCAAGATCGGCATCTGCACTTTAGCACGCCTGGCACTACCTGCACACGAAAAAGCACTATCTTAGGATATGCAAGAGACAGTAGGCTAACTAGTTAGTTACGAACATTTTGCAGTATGTTAGTTATGATGTTAACTGGTTATTCACTCTAGCTCAATAGCAGATAGGATCAATTCAAGATCAATGACATTTTTTTAAAATTAGCACTGAGGTGATGGGCATTATGTTTTGAAATGAATGAGCAAAGTGCCTCACTATGTCAAATGGAGTAGGGAATTAGGAATCAAATTCAGTTGTCTTATGTGTAGCCATGCCTAATTGTGTGTGCACATTTGGGAAAATAATGCCAGCAAATTCATTTTAATTGATTACTATAGCTTCTAAATGAGATCTACTAACTTTGAATATTTTTGCTCCATACCATTTTCTTTATGCTGTTAATGACAGAGTGTTTTTAAATTCACAATTATTTCTGCTTCATACCATTTTCTCTTTGGATTAAATAAAATTTTGTTTAAACCAAAAGAGAAATGCTACCATGTCCAAAATCTTTTTACAAATAATCAAAGAACCCTACAGAAATAAAAAGAAATGATTTCGACATGTCCAATGTTCAGTACAACTATGTACCTGGCCGGTAGGCATTGCCCACAGCACCGTGGATCGATGACCCGGTTGTTGTGTCAACTATGTATTTACCGTGGGTCTAGGATCCACATTTCGTAGTTGCTGCATACCTGACACGCATGCAATCATGTTAGACATGTAGGTCTATGTTTAATACTAAAGAAAAGCTTGGCTTTTGCAAGTAAACACAAGTAAGTAATTGAATGTTCTAGAACAAACTGACAAAAACAAATAGAGAGAGAGAGAGAGAGAGAGAGAGAGAGAGAGATAGAGAGAGAGAGAGAGAGTGTGAAAGAGAAACAACGTGATAGAGAGATTTTACAGAAAATTGAAAACATATAACTGCTCAACTGAATTATACATCATGCATCTATATATACACTGATTTTCAATCCATTTAATCATATCAAGGAAGAGTTAAAGTAAAACACTAAAATATAAAACAGCTAGCCTGAGCATATATGCCTAACTTGATCCTAATGTTCATGGCTGCAAGGCATAAACAAAAAGGACACATAGTCGTAGAATGTATAAGTAACCTAACCAACCAACCAACCAACGTGCGAATCAATGTCTAAATCAAAGGAAACTGCAATCAAATAAGAGTAAATTTAACTTTAGACTAAGGAAGGTCCCAATAGAACTCTTCGTCATCTGAAACATCCCAAATTATAGAACTCTTTAAAGGAAATTACTAGTTATGTTCCCATCACTGACTCCTAGGTTTTTAATTTTTTTATCATTTTTCGTCTTTGTTTCTTTATTGCAATTTTCCATCTGCGTCAAATTTTAGTATTCCATTCTACATCATTCACATAAAATAAGAATAGCAATTCATATTCCATTCTTTTCCATTAATTACATTATATATCAATTCCCATTCAAAAGCCTAAACCTTTATACCCACAAAAATTATTTTTGACACAGAGAAATCAATAACTCCACCAATACCCTTGGGAAATAAGTATAGGAGGCCAAAATAAATAAATAATTAAATAAACAAAGCCCTAGATTCGTCAGAAGCACCCTAGAGGCACCGACACCTAAAAATAGTTGGCTTTTTAGAGGATTTACTATTTCCATTCCCAAAGCCACTACAAATCTTAATGCTCCCCCTAACCTAACCCAACCTATTAGGAAAGGATTGGTGACCCTAATCTTAATGCCACTAAGTTCCCTTTTCAACCCCACATGTAGTAGATGATAATAATAATAAATCGATGTACTTAGTCAACAAACATAACCCACAAATAACTGCTACTCTGACACAAGACAGAAGCTTGAAAGGGCTTTAATACCAAATTTGATGTAGGATTTTTAGGAATTTCAACACTAAACTAGATTCTTGATGAGATATTGAATGTGTTGATGGCTGTTTGGTATTAAAACAATAAAAAGAACATCAAATAAAGAAAGATAAAACACTAGGCAATCACACCTAGACTTTCCTAAGCAGTCACACTTACGTAGGAGATAGCAATTGCGCTTGAAAAAAGTTGGAATGTTATTGAAATCTATCAATATTATCGACTACAATAAAGCCATTATATAGGCTATTTCTAAATCCTTTCTTAGAAAGACTAGGAATTCTAATAACCAAAAAAAAAAAAAAAAAGTACTTTAAGAACTTCTAAGACAATAAAAAAAAAAAAAAAAAAAAAAAAAAAAAAAAAAAAACCTAAGATGTTGAATAAAAACAATATGGCAGCAAAGGTTTTAGGAACCCAAAATAGTAGATATACATGGCATTTATGAGTTCAATTTAGTTCAGTGATAGTGGATGTCCATGATGTACATTTTATGGTCTGTGTGTAGATATATGCGTGCATATCCATTATACACACATTATATCTATTCTATTAATAACTTAACAGAGTGGAAGCTTGTAAAAGCCAGTAAGGTTGAAGCTTGTAAAACTAATAGCTTCTCAATTCAAGATCATTCAGCATTGAATTAAAAAGCAATTTCCCCTAATTCAAAATCATGACATAGCTTATGACATAATTTGTTGAAATTATAGAGTTTGCTTTGATATCAAACTATATGAATTAAAAAGCAATTTCCCCTAACAATGAACACTGTTGTCATGCTAATTGTATTTTACATGAATTTCTGCCCTAGATGTGCATCAAAACCCAGTTCAAAACCAAACCCAACAAAGCTAAAACAGCAAAAATAATAATGAATAGAGATAGAGAAAAATCTAACAGAGAAAAACTTAAGAAGCCACATTCAAATCAAAGTACATGCACAAGCAACACTTAACTCAGATTACATGCAAAGGGAAAAAAAGAAAATTTGAACTCAACATTTAGAAATTACCTTAATACATTTCCACTCCTTTAACTCTGAAGATGGATTGGGTTGAGCTTCGGCTATGGTGAGAGTGAAAAGGTGTGGGTTTGGGTGTGGGTTTGGATTGAGATTCGAAAAGGGTCTATTGAACGGTTTGGTTTGGGTACGGGTAGAAATAGGAGAACTTGAAGATTCGTTGAACTTGGGAAGGCTTTACTGAACGGACTGACGGTGGCTACTGATCAGACTGAGGAAGGGAGAGAAACTGTTGAAGGAAGGAAGACAAACTGTTTTAGAGACATTACATTCAAAACTGGTTCTTATTCTGCACATAACTCGGTTTCCACATTGTCGAGTTACAAACAGTAACGCGGGAATATTTTATTGCCTAAAAGCCACGCTGGATTGCCAGTGTGGCAAGATCCTGCATAGAACTCAGCTTCCAAATAATCGAGTACCTTGAGTAACTCGATCTTAGGGTCATCGAGTATTGAAACAAAGGCACGCACCTATATAGTTTTGAAACAGGGGTATAATACCAAATATTTTGCCCAAAAAGAGCAAAAGGCCAGATAGTCCAACATGAGGTAGCAAAAGTCTATAACATTATTACATTCCATTAATTATATATAATATAGTTTCCATCATTGGATAACAAATGAAATTTCATATATAATATAGCAATATACTTGAGGAATTGTCTAGAAGCTCAACTGAATTTTTAAAATCCAAAACTCATAATTAATCAACTGGGAAATGTTAAATTCGGACACACAAGTATGTTTGGTTTAGGTATTGTGTACTTTAAAAAAGTAAAAAATAAAAACTGGATGACACATCATTAAAATAGGCCATTTTGTTTGATAAGATAAATTAGGCCACCTTGTTTCTAGGCCAAGCATAATATAAAATTAACAAAAACTGATTGGTATTTTGATCTGATGATAAAAAGCTATCATGAGGAATGAACGCCATAAATTGAAACTTTCTATATATATATATAATTAGCATTATCTAAAAATAAAAAATACATATATATAATTAGCAGAATTAGATCCAGGCAAAACTAATAAAACTCATTTTTGAAAACGGTTGGACTAAAATTGCCTGTTTGAAACTTCAAATATTCAAACTTCAAATACTATTCTCAAAAAAAATAAAATAAAATAAAAACTCAAATATTAAAAATATTATCTTAGAATAAGAGATATATAGTCCAATTTTCACCTATACAAATTGATGTCTTGATCTAATCACAGATTATAGATTGAAACTCTATTTATATATTAAAAAAAATACTAAAATTATATTAAATTTAGAGGCAATTTTGACCAAAATTTTTTCCCTTTATAAAAATAAATTAACAGGCATGTAGGACTGAACCCATGATCACTACCCAAAGTGGAATACCGGTTGTGCTATAATCAAAACAGAGATAAATTTGTCCTCAAAAAAAAAAAAAAAAAAAAAATAGAGAGAAATCTGAAGAGAGCGGGAGAGAGAGAGAGAGCAAAGCTTTTAATTAATTCTAAGTTTGATAGTAAAAATGGGGAAAGGAGTACAGGGATGGGTAGTGGACATATCAAAGTGGGACCCATCTCCCAATGACTTCTGCTCTGCCCTCTCTCTTCTGCCTCAACGTCAACGCTCCTTTGTTACAAGGTTTTTACTTCTCTTTTCTCTCCTTTACTCTCTGTTTGCTTTCTGGGAAAATTAAAAGAAAACCAATTCTGTTCTATGCTATTCTTAAAAGTTATATATATATATATATATATATTTAATAACGAGTTGTCATTGAAATTCACATACATCATCAATATCTGTCCTTTTTTCAATAATAGTTTTTGATGGGTCTTTCGGAATCATGCGGTGAAGCTCTGTTTGGTCTCTAAGAAAATTAACAATTGGAATTCTCAACACATATATTCACAAACTGAAATATCATAATTATTTTGTTCAAGATTTAATCCTGGTGTCTTTCCTAGAGGTGATTCAGTTTGATTTTTTTTTTTTTTTTTTATCAATGTTATATCTTGGTTGATCTTTGTTTAGTTATATGAAGTTGGTGTAGTAGATTGTAGTTTGTAGGGTGTTTTAACAATGTAGAATTGTTTTTTTCCACTGTATTTGTACATTAGTTTTTTTGTTTGCAGCTTGTTACTGTATGATGATGACTTTTGTTGTACTATGTTCTGATTTATTAATAAAAATTCCAGCTTTTTTTTTTATCAAAGAAAGAAATGTTGAATTGTTTGTGTAGAGTCCATGACCTTTCAATTCGCCTTCACATTGGTAGGTTTGTGAGAATGGAGGATAGAAAACAGGCACTCGTGAGCCGATTGCTTCAGTATGCTCTTGTACATGAAGTGCTGGGAATCCCATTTGATGAAATCACCATAAATCGCACATTGGATGGCAAGCCATATCTGGTATAACCATAGCTAACAATTTTATTATTATTATTTTTTGAATTCAACAGATAATATGTGTGTTACCCAATTTTGGGACTCTTGGTGATTATGTGGTCAGGTTCAAATTCAAATATGAAATTCAAGTCAATTTTGGTCTTTATATTTGATTTTAAGTTTTTGCATCTTATTCTTAAGACATCAATTAAAGTATAACTTAGGGATAAGAAATATTACACTTAAAATTACAAAGATCAATGAACCCTAAAAGAGAAAAACAACAAACATCCCCAATTTTCCTCAACTAGTTGAACAAATAATTTTGAAGAGTATGCTTCAATCCCATCAAATCATCTAGTATTGACTATGTAATTATTAAGCAGGAGTAATCATCATGTGACCAACATGTTAATAAGCTCTTGCTCAAATGGCACCTCCTCTCCTTGTAAGAGTAAGTTGCAAAGTGAGGCCATGTGTTTGAGATCCACTGGGTGTGTGTAATTACCCACTGTGTTCCCCATGGATTCAACTTAATTAGGAAAAAATAGTCTTAGCATAAAGAACTGATTTGTTCTCATGAATTCAACTACATTTAGGAAAAAATGGTTTTTGGCAAAAAGATTTTCAACTGATAATTATGTGATGGACATGGATAATTATGATGGAATGACAATCTGAAATTTGCTGCATCAGAAATAATTGGGATAAGAGCATAATGGTCCATTTATATTGGCTTGGCTATGAACAACCAAATTGAGGCTTTGGCAATTAAGTCTTATCAAAAGTTAATGAATATTCTATATAGCAAAAGTTAATAAAAATAGTCAGTCTTACAACAATCTCACCCATCCCTTTGCTACTTAAGCCAAGCCTAGACACAATGAAGTAATATTCTATAGAGCAGCAGGAAAATTTCAATTATCAATAAGGGTAGAGAGAGAGAGAGAGAGAGAGAGAGAGAGAGAGAGAGTAACATAGGAGGAAGTTTCTAGAATGCAGAGGATACTTTTGCCATTTGTGATAGTGTGATCATTTGTTCTTTTACCCAAATTTACTGTGTGTGTGTATATATATATAAATAAAACTGAATAGATATGTTCCTTTTCCACTTTTATTATTCAGTTTATATCATATATAATTATTGTGTCATGCATGTCATAGTTTTCATTATATCTTTTCCATGAATCCTGATGTAGATTCAATGTCGCAACTCATTTCATATTTGATATGATATGATGCACTTCTTGTACCTATAATTATCAATTGTCAATAACCATGACTTTTAAAAATATTTCTTGCAAAAAAGTTTATATAAGAGACAAACATAACATATTTTTTGTTAATTTGATAGTTTGGGATGGAGGGAGGGAGAAATCAAACCTAATAGATATTAGAAAGATGGTAGACTTATGCACTAACTCCAAAATTTCTTGATGTGCATGTTATTGGTCTTCAGAGTCATGGTAAATATCAAAAGATAATAAATAAATAAAAGGCGATCTATTGGATTTTGCCAAGAGGTTACAATTAATTGTGTCAGAATGGCTGATTTTGTTGCTTGCTTTTTAATAATGTGGAAGCAAGCAGTGTCTTTGTTATTCTCTCTCATTAAAACCCACAAACTTGGAAACTTTCTTTTGTCTCTATTTTTCTCAAACAAAACCTGCTCTCCTTAGATTCTCAATTGTAGAATTGTGTTGAGAGTTTCATCATTATGGAGAAGAGTGAAAGGAAAGTATGACAATAAACTGCAGATCTAGAAAAATAGAGAGGAGAGTAATATTCTGGTGACCATATTGAACATTTCTATATGAACCTATACTCTGAGCAGCAAGTGCAGCATCCTTTCCCAGATGTATTGGATTTTCCTAGGATTTCAGGGGATAATGTGGTTTGGTTTGAGGGACTTTTTGAGGAAGCTAAGATTTTTGAAGTCATCAAGGAGTTTAATGGGGATAAATCTCCTGGGTTTGACGGTTTTCTGATGGCTTTCTTTCAAGCTTGCTGGGGGACTCTCAAATCAGACATCATGGTTGTGTTCCACCATTTCCATGTTACAGGTTAGTTTGAAAAAAGTTTGAATGCAACTTTCATTGCTCTCATTCTTAAAAAAGCTATTGCGGTGGAAGTAAAGAACTTTCGGCCTATCAGCCTTGTTGGGGGGGTGGGGGAGGGGGGGGGGGTTTATAAAATTCTTGCTAAAGTTTTGGCTATTCGTCTTCGCATGGTTTTAGGAGAGATCATCTTAGCTCCTCAGAATGCCTTTGTTCTAAATAGGCAGATTCTTGACTCCATTCTTATTGCTAACGAATGTCTTGATAGTAGATTGAAGTCTGGTCAGCCAGGATTGTTATGTAAATTGGACATTGAGAAAGCCTTTGATCATGTGAACTGGGGATTTCTTACTCAGGTGCTTGAGCATTGTGGATTTTCTAATAAGTGGAGGCGATGGATTTCTTTTTGTTTATCTATGGTTCGTTTTTCTATCCTTATTAATGGTACTCCCCATGGGTTTTTTGGAAGTTCAAGGGGGTTGCGGCAAGGTAATCCTTTGTCCCCTTTGTTATTTGTGTTGGTTATGGAAGCCATCGGTAAAATGTTGGATAAGGCTGTCCATGAAGGTCGTTTGTCAGGTTTTAATGTAGGTGTTTCTGCTGGAAGATCTTTGATGGTTTCCCATCTCCTTTTCCCTGATGATACTCTAATTTTTTATGATGCTAATATTGATCAAATGCTGATTCTCCGTATGGTGCTCATTTGGTTTGAGGCGGTGTCTGGTCTGAAGGTAAATTTGGGTAAGTCTGAGTGGTGGCTATGGGAGCAGTTCATAACATGGATCTTTTGGTGGCTATCTTAGGCTGCAAGCAAGGGTCTCTCCCAATGAAATATTTGGGTCTTCCTTTGGGGGCAAAATTTAAGGACAATTCAATTTAGAACCCAATTCTAGAGAAGATGGAAAGAAAATTAGCAAGTTGGAAAAAATTATATTTATCCAAGGGAGGTAGAGTCACTTTAATTAAAAGCACTCTCTCAAATCTTCCTACTTACTTTCTTTCTTTATTCCCTATTCTTGCTTCGGTGGCCAACCGAATTGCTAGACTTCAGTGGGATTTTCTGTGGGGTGGCCTAGGAGATGAGCCTAAATTTCATCTGGTTGATTGGTCTATGGTGTGTACTCCGCTTGCTTCAGGTGGGTTGGGGATTAGGAACCTGAGAACTTTCAATGTAGCTTTATTAGGGAAGTGGTTATGGAGATTTGGGCAAGAAAGGGATGCTCTATGGCGTCAAGTGATAGAGGTAAAGTATGGTTGTGATTGGGGTGGTTGGTGTCTAGCTCTTCCTCTGGTCCTTATGGATTCAGTTTGTGGAAAAATATTAGAAGGGGGGGGCACTTTTTATCTCGGTTTATTCTATATGAAATTGGAGATGGATCAAAAGTGCAGTTTTGGCTAGATAGTTGGTGTGGTTCTTCTTCTCTCGCTGACCGCTATCTTGAATTATTTAGGATTTGTCATAGAAAAGAGGCAAGTGTGGCAGATCTAATGAGGTACACCAATGGTGTCCTCCATTGGGAGATACATTTTTGTAGGGATGTGCATAATTGGGAATGGGATGCTTTCAGGAGCTTCATCAATACCATTTATAGCACTCCTGTAAGGGGGATCGGGGAGGATAAAAGATGTTGGCTGCCTTGTAAGAGTAAGGGGTTCACGGTTAGTGCATAGTATCATCTTCTAGTTGGCCATAGTGAGCAGTTTTTCCCTTGGAAAAACATTTGGAAGCAGAAGATTTCCTCTAGAGTGGCTTTCTTTGTTTGGACCGCTGCCTTGGGGAAATGTCTGACAATTGACAATTTAAGGAAAAGAAAGGTTTGCATTTTGGATTGGTGTTATATGTGCAAGTGTAATTGTGAAACTGTTGACCATCTTTTCCTTCATTGCCCGGTTGCTTTGGAGTTGTGGGATATGGTGTTTGGTTTATTTGGAGTTTATTGGGTTATGCCAATGTCTGTTGTTGGGCTATTTGCTTGCTGGCAAGGTCGATTTGGTCGCCATCGTAATGGATATATATGGATGGTTGTTCCTCATTGTTTGATGTGGTGCATTTGGAAGGAGAGAAATAGTAGGTGTTTTGAAGACATTGAGCGTTCCATGCCTGACCTCAAGCTTTTACTTTCAGAACTTTATTGGACTGGTTCTCTGTGTGGAGGAACCATCCTTTTTCTTCTATTTTGGATTTACTTGATTTTTGTAATGTTCGTTCTTGATTTTTTTTTTGATAGGTGTAATGTTCGTTCTTGATTTGTTCACCCTTGTATACTCCCTGTGTACTTGGGTGTCTCTCTTTTTATTATCAATGAATCTTCATTACTTATCAAAAAAAATTTCTGTCTTCTAGTAGAAACATCTATTGGTAAGGAGTTGCTGAGTTGAAGTTTATTCAATTTAATATTTTAGCCTCATCGTTTAGTAGTGTTTCTTTTTTATTATAATGCTTTTATTATTGTTGATTTTAAATATGTAAATTAGAGGGTGACACCAAAATCTTCTATAGTAGTGTAGCACTAAAACCCTCCCCTTGACAGAGCAAGGTACATGGTAAGATCATGGGTTCAGGTTCATGTATAACTTACCCCAAAAAAAAAAAAAAATAGCATTTTTTGTGCTCTACCTGATGCTCAAAGTGATTGTTCTTGGGCTTCTTAACAATCAACATCAAGAACAAAACCAAGAAAAAAAATTTAACATTATGAAATTTCACTGTAAGAATTTGCGGACATTTGGTACTCAACATTTATACATGAAGTGGAATACCAGAGTGAGTTTTGGGAATCTAAAACTTTAAATGTAAAAAACGCCCCGGAATGTGAGCATGATGACAAATGAAATTTGTTGCTATATATGAAAAAATTCATCCTTTAAGCAGTTTTGATTTTGGGGATAATTAGTCACTTCAATATGCAATAGAAGTTCTGGATATTAATTTCTTGAAATTTAAAAGAGGTTCTCCATTAAAAAATAACAACTTTCAACAAAGATTGTAGTTTTCTTTTTCTTCTTCTCCTCTCCCCCTTCTCTGTTTTCACCCTTTGCTTTTCACATTTTTGTTTGTGAGAGTTGATAGATATCATCTTATATCTTTTTCAGCTTACTTGTAGCTCCATTACCATAATTATATTTAATATACCACGTTTGTCCTTTTCAGGAAAATGATAATGCGAATTTCCCAATTTTAATTTCAATGTATACCATCATGGTGACTATGTGGCTATAGCATCTGAACCTTTGTGCCTTGTAGGGTTGGACATAGTTTCTTATGACATTCCCCCAAAGGAGACAGTTCTAGAATTCATTCAGAACTTCTCCTCATACTTTTCAAGTTTGGAATGGGATAATATAGTGAATGCCGGCTCTTGTGATGGTATTTTGGCTGAGTTTTATAGGTAAAATTGCACTTCATCTATATGATGATTCTTATCAGCAAAACCATTGAGCCAACTAGAAGGTGTGCAATTCATTATATTTTCTTAGAAATCAATTGTTCAATCTCTTTTTAATGATATTTTCTTTTAATATTCACCACCGTTATCATGCTTTCACCCCATTTTGCACAACAGTAGTAAATTGAGTAGCAGAAAACTGTAATAAGCTTACATCTAAGGTGCATTCTGTTGTCTAGAAAATAGATTACACACACACATATGCTGAAATTAGGATGGTATCCAGCCAGGAGCCTGCTTTGATTGATTAATTTTACCTGTTTATACTCGGGAAGACAATGATTGACCTACTATTATGATGCATTTGTAGCTCTCTTGAAATTCCAGTGGGTAGAAAACTTACCCCCCTCCTCTTCCCCCCTCTGAAAAATGAAAGAAAGAAAAAGAGTTCCTTCCTCTTCCACAAGAGCAACTTTGATTATTCATTTAATTGCATATAGTACTAATGTTAGTGTCCTACCTGATAATATTTTAGTTGTGAACCAACCAGAAATACTAGAGTATTAACTGACAATTTATACTTTTTTGCAGATATTGGTGTTTGAAAGAAGCATATGTCAAAGCAATAGGAAGCGGACTGGCATATGGGTTGGACAAAGTGGAGTTTCATCACACTAGGTGGACCAACATATCTGTCAAAATTAATGGGGAGGATACAAGGGAATGGAGCTTTTGGCTTTTTGAGTTGGGAAAAGGACATTGGGTTAGTTCCTGTCAAGCCTTAATATATATCTTTCATTAAAGTTTTGGATCTTGAAATGCCTTTGAAGTGTGTCAATCCTGTTTAAGATTGAAATGATGCTTCTTGTAGCTTCCATATGCTGTAATATTGCAGTATTTTATGCATGCTGATTTTTGTTAAATACACACAGAAGCATTCCAGGCTGTATATTATAAATTCCAGCTTCCTTTATCCAGAAGTTAAGATGAATCATTTTATGCTACAGAAAGAGTAATTTGGTTTTTGATAGTTTTAAATTAACCAACGCCTCTTCAAAGGTGAAATTTGCTCACTTAGTCTAAATCTCTCACCGTAAATGAAAGAAAAAGATCACTATTATCATTGAAATTGAATAATAAAATAAATAGTAAAAGCAAAAAAATGATTGTTACTTTCTTGATAGAAGTATATAGTTTAAGCCCAAGTTTCGATTGAGACATGAATAGTCAAAAAAAAAAAAAAAAAACGATTGTTACTTGATAGAAGTATATAATTTAAGACCAAGTTTGTAAATGATTAAAAAATTAATTTAAAACATGTAGTAGTATTTAAAAAAAAAAATGGTAACAGGACTTTAATTGTAGTATTTTAAACTTTTTGCATTGAATAACAGCTTTCAATGGATTTGCAGGCATCGATTGCAAGAGGACACCCTAGATCAGCCACTGAGAGTTACAGGAAAACATTAAAAGGGAGTGAGTATAATTTAGAGGAATATCATAAGGGTCTTCATCTTCCCAATGTAGATTTTGTGTCACGAACTGTAGAAGAATTAATTTCAGTCTTGCATGGAGAAGCTTACAATATACCCGGTGATAAAAGGAATACATAAGATTGTTGAAACAGAATACATGGTGAAAGTCAATGACATTAATTTGACATGCTGTAGCATACTGTCTACATATCAAATTTTGCATATTGGGGACGTGGTTCCTCACAATGGCGTTTTTGTAGTAGGCTGGGGAGCTCCTCTTATATCTTACCGAGAGATAGGAATTCTGTTTGCTAATCACTTATATGTCAGAGTTAAGGGTAAGAGATGTTTTCATGCCACTTGAGGAAGCATGCTAGAATTGCTTCCCGTGGAAGATTGGATTGCGTTAGAGTTATATGCCTGGTGGAATCCGAAATTTATCGACATGCAACTCTTAACAATTTTTTACCTCGTGATAAGTAAACATATTTGGGGATCCAAACAGACAAGGTTGAACATGTTGCTCTACCTTCCAACCCTTATTTTGGGTGACATCCCATTTGCTACAATTAAGCACCATTGATCCATGACTCAAAACAAATTATATTACATGCTGCCTTTGCTGACATTGTCAAGGTCTTGTTTCAACTAATGTTGGAGGATTTTTGTTTTTCTTTTTTGATTAATAATATTGAAGGATGTTAGATAAAGTTCTACCGTTATGCTTGTTTTTTTCTTTTCCTTCCCCCTGCCCCCCTCTCTACTTTTGGCACAATATCTATAATGCTTTGCATACCAGATGTAAAAGCAATGTACAATGTCACTGTTATTGAATCATCCACAAGCTGTGTTTTCAGAAAACAAAGAGCTTTGCACAAATTAAGGCACATATATGACTTCAGATAGAGGAATCACAGAACCAGTAGGGAGCTTTCTACGTGCGTATGTGCAATTATGCGTGAATGGGATGTAGTAACTCTTAAATTTCAATGTTTATACAACTTATATATTATGGAACGAGAATTTGAAATTGTAAGCCTTATAGTTGAATGTTTATACGGCTAATACATTATAAAATCATGGGTATATAACATTTTGACACTGTTGAAAATCGAAATATATAAATATTACAAATATATTTAAAGTTTTTTGACAAATTAGTTTAATTTTATTTAAAAAATAGTTTTCATATGCTTACTAGAAATGTATTTATTTCTTGTGTGTGTGTATATATTTATTTTGAGAGGTTTGAGAAACGAAGGACATTCGATTGCATTATTTTTTAATTTCAAGGAGGAAAAAAAAGTTTAGTAAAAAAAGACTTGTGAGTTGTAACCAGACTTAACCCAACTAGAGAGGAAAAAAAAAAAAAAAAAAAAAAAAAAAAAAAAAAAAAAGAAAGAAAGAAAGAAAGAAAGAAAGAATAACATTTGATTTGATTTTGTTCACAGGAAATTTTTAACTTGGGTCAAATTACACTTGGTTCTCCAATAATATGGATGGTTTCAATTTTATTAGTGTGTGTGTATATATATATATATATGTGTGTGTGTGTGTGCGCGCGCGCGCGCGCGCATGTCAATTTCATTCATTAATTATTATTGCGGCTGTAGGGTCAGTTTTTGCGGCCCAAGCCCAAGGAGGTATGGATTTGGAACCCTCTGAGCCCAAAACAATAAATTTTGTAGAGAGTGGGCGAAAGGGCTAGGCAAATAATGAAAATGACAGTATTAAACAGCAACACCAATGAGAGAAGTTGAATTAATGTGCTCTCGGACTAATATGAGTACTCTGTCCGAAGAGAAGTTGTTCATTGATAATCAAGGGTTACAATTGCTGGAGCTACAACCATCTAAGGTACCCTTTCTCTCTCCTGTTTTTTGATCCCCTTCCATCAGAGGTACCCTTCCCTTATATAGCATTACCTTCTTACATCTCCTCCGTCCACTTGTTCATCATCCAGGCATCCACTCGAGTACATGTCCCATCATCCCACCTTTAGCCTTATGTGAGTGGCGGTAGCTGAGAAAGCACCGTTCAGGTGTCCTGTCCACATAAATGCGGCCAGAAAGGTAGGTACAGGGCATTAAATGTGGTGGTTGAAGTACGCCTCCTTGATATTCCCCTGTTGCTGTTATCTTCATGTGTGTTCGAGGTTCCTCTCCCTCCTTACACTTGTCAAATAGATCACTTGAACCTCCCATACTCGCGTTTGATCAAACCTCTTCGGATCCGAGGACTCATGTCTGCTCGGACGTATGAGCATCTCCTCGGATGGTATACGTGTTCGTCTCCAGGCATCCCCATTGGCGTGGGCTTCCGACTGAAGGCTTCATCTCCTCGGATGAAGAATGTTCCTCTTTTAGGCCTTGGGCCGAATAAGCTGGGCTGGGTTTTTCTCCCCCCACATTAGCCCTCAAAATCTGTAGTTTTTCGTACGCATCCGAAGAGAAAAAGTAGGATTTTGACTTCCCCTGGGGCAAAAGCTTGTAAACAGGCAAACTTGAATTGACACGTGTATAAGTATAGGCACTGCTGCTTCATTAATGTCGCTGCGGCTTCCTTATTCCCCAGGCACCTCATTAATTGCACCAGGTGACGCTTCGCCCTTCCTATCCAACGGTGATTAAATGATCCAACGGCTGAGGTTGTTCTTCGAAATTTGGGCGGGAGTGCCCCTGACCCCTCGTTTGACCCCGTATAAAGCTTCAGAGGACATTATTTCTTCTTCACTTCGCGAATCTTCAGACGCTCCAGAGAGAACAGACGCACCGCTCCGTCCAAAACTCCCAATCGCTGCTTTCAGGCTTCCTGAGAGCCATCAAAAACCTTCCCACAAGCCTGAAATCCTCTCTCCGATTTAATCCCGGTGAGTCATCGTTCACCAAATCTTTTAATTTTCTCTTCGGCCATCAGTGTCAACTGAGCATCATGGGAAAACTCGAATACATGGTGGATACCCCTGAGCGTTTAGAAGCATTTAGGTCCACGTACCACATTCCCCAACGTGGGTGTGAGGTACTGCCCCCAGAAAAAATTCTAACGGACCGGGAGACGGGAGAAGTAGTTATTCCTCTTATCGCCTTCAAAGAAGGGGGGATGACCATCCCCATGGGTCCCATTACTACTAGCTATCTCCGAAACCATAGGATCACTCCCTGGCAGTGCGCGCCCAACATGTTTAGGATTCTAGGGGCCATTGAACACCTTAACCTCCACTAGGATTGGGCCTCACCTGGCTCGATGTAGTGCATCTGTACGAATGCCACAGCCAGCAAGACGCGGGGTACTACTTAAAATCCCGGTCGGACGTGGTCAGGCTCATTTCTTGCCTCCCAAATCCAACAAAGGGATGAAAGACGACTATGTGATCGTCTCGGGTGCATGGCATGACGGCCATCACTGCCCGACTAAGCGTGGAAAGCCAGGTGGGCCATGTTAGATTTAGGCACACTAACCATAGGCTTAGAGTCCTTGTATTTTAATCGTTTTCGGTTTCTTTTGTGATACTGTTTTTGAGTCCCTAACATAGCTCTGCTGTGCCTTGAAACAGATAAAAACACGTATCTCCTCGGCTAAGCCTTACGAACGTCGCCGCCCTCAACTTCCTGTTGAGATCTGAGATTTTCGTGAGCGAAGACGGACAGCTACTCACATAAGGCTAAAGGTGGGATGATGGGACATGTACTCGAGTGGATGCCTGGATGATGAACAAGTGGACGGAGGAGATGTAAGAAGGTAATGCTATATAAGGGAAGGGTACCTCTGATAGAAGGGGATCGAAAAACAGGAGAGAGAAAGGGTACCTTAGATGGTTGTAGCTCCAGCAATTGTAACCCTTGATTATCAATGAACAACTTCTCTTCGGACAGAGTACTCATATTAGTCCGAGAGCACATTAATTCAACTTCTCTCATTGGTGTTGCTGTTTAATACTGTCATTTTCATTATTTGCCTAGCCCTTTCGCCCACTCTCTACAAAATTTATTGTTTTGGGCTCAGAGGGTTCCAAATCCATACCTCCTTGGGCTTGGGCCGCAAAAACTGACCCTACAAGTAGTATATAAGAGAGACAAGCAAAATGTATAGGGGGGTTTTTTTGGTTTTGGGAGTGAAGGGAGGAAAAAAGCCTCCTCGGCCATGGGCCGAGGAGCATCTCCTAGCTGTAAATTGTTCTAAGCGTTTCTTTAATAAAAGGAAAAGATGTTCAGGCTTCTAAGGGGCCGGTCAGTGCCTAAACCTTCAACCCACTCTCTACAAATTTATTGTTCTGGGTTCGTTGGGCCTATAACCAATCTCTTTTGGGCTTAGGCTACAAAAATCGACCCTACATATATAATTTAAATACTATTTGTGCGCACACAAAATATGGCTGTTGGGCTCAACCTCCACTTGGGCTCATAATCTATTTGTATTGTGGGTTTTGGGTTCCCTACTATGGGTGGTCCTATACTCAGAGACCAAAGTACACTTCTATTTCCTCAAAATCATTCTCTTTACCTCACAAAATTGCTCTTTTCTCTCTTAGAGTGGTTGCTCTTTTCTCTCAACATTCTCCCCAGAATTGCTAACCCCTAATTCCTCATTCTCTTCTTCTATTTATAGGCTAGGATAAGTGGAGGTGTTATGATTACTCCCCCTTACTAGTGCGAATGGGGGTCTAATTCCATCATCTCAAAGTGGATGCTCCGTCGGGAAAGGTGGTAGTGGCATTGGAACTGATTTCCATCTCCAGAATCTCGCTCGGCAGCGATGTTCTTAAAGGCACTATCGTACAACCGAGTACAGGGTGTCTTCGAGTAATAACACTCCCGACCAGGTTAGAAATGATCGAGAGGGGTTCGCTTGAGGTATTCAAGCTAGCGTGGTCTTATTTTAGCTCTTGGGCCCAAATTGGGCCCTGAGGTGTCCGGGTCGAGGCTAAAGGTCCAAGAATGGGGATAAGATCATATAATGTGCCATGAGGCTTGGGCCTGAGGCCTAGGGCCTAGCCCCGTACAATATTGATAATCATTTTTATATTTTGTTAATTTTTTTAAAAATTTTGTATGGATATTATTAGGTATAAAATGTAAATTGTCCATATATATTTTTTTAAAATTATTGTGAAGCATTTTTTTTTTTAACGATTCATTAAATCTAGACTCTTAGGTTTTTGTCCTTAATAACTCACTTGGATATTAATGATATGGTCCCACATTTGATTTTAAAATTAAGAAATAAAAATATTTAAGAATAAATAATTTAGGACACATGACGCAAAATTAGAACTCTAATTTGGAATTTTAATTTGAGTTTCTCTAAGCCTTACCTATTATTATATATATATATATATATATATTGGTTGATTTGAAACGTGTTTCACTTTCAATACGTACAAACTATAAACTGTCATGTTATTTGATAGTGTAGTTAAATTTAAAAGATAGAATCTTAAAGGTGTAATAGATAGAATTTTTTTTTTGCCAGAGGATTTTTTTTTTTTTCAATTACATGTGAAAATTTAGAACAGTCACGTTGAATTTTATTTTCAATAAAACATATATTCTTCATTCATTTTTTCATTATTTTCATTTTATATAATCACTTTTTTAAAATACCCGCATCACTCACACACTAACTAAGAAGTGAAAACTAAGAAATGAATAAAATGAGCAAAAAGTCATTTTTTTGGCTTAAAATAAGAAAACAAGAAGGGGGCGAATCATAGTTCTCCTTATTGTGAGATAACTAGGTAATGTGATTGAACTACAAGAATTCTTGGTGAGTATTAAGCAAGTTATAAACACATAAAACCAGAAATGTCAAATTTTTCTTTATGCAAGTTTCATTAACCTTTATTGTGGTTGGACAACAAGTTTCATTAAACACCAGAATATGGTGTTTTAAGGTTGGACAGTAAGTTAGAATAGCATCAGCGAAAAGCATGATCGTAGTCATGGTAATGGAAGTTTCTGTAGATGAAGCGAGCCAAACATCTTGAAGATGCATAGAATAGTACTGCCATCAAAACCATTGCGGTTCTTGCGGCTGTTGAGATTGCACCCTGCTTGGCTGCAGCAGCAATCGCAATTGAAGCAATAGAAACTACTCGGAGGACAACTTCAAGTACATTGAAACCTTTGTATGCTGCACTACAACTAGTGCAGTTCACCACATGGGACCAGTACCTGAAAAAGATTGTGAAATATAATTTCTACGAACCAATTCTCAAAAATAAGACAAGTGGTGAATATGTGTGTATTGGTCAAATTATTCCATATTTTCCAGTGTTCTTGGCTTTCCACAGACAGAAAAAGAAAGAAGTCTCAAGGTATTATGACAATTTCAACTGTTTAAGCTGTTGATGTAAGTAAAGTTTGCACATGATATCTTACCGATTACAAGAAACAGGTTTAGCTATTTATTACATGCATCTACAAAGATCTACCATTCTCTTGTATAATATTCTAAAAAATGATACTCTTTCTAGATAATAAAAAAAAAGTATCAAATTCTAGCTTGAATCCACATGGGCAATTGTGTGAATTACCTGTCCATCAGCTGCTCTCTAGGAGGAGTTGGGGGAAGAACTCCATTGTACTTGCCTTTCCAATCAACTTGACCGCCAGCATACTTGTTTAGCCATTTTCTAAATCCAATCACAAGCGCATCTGATTTTGTTGGCACAAAACAAGGTTTCTGCCAATTGGCAGGACCAACATCCATTATCTTATGCTCCTATAGAAAGAACTTAGGAGTCAGAAGCCACTACTAAAATCTATGTGATATAATACATTTAAGGAACAACAGTCAGCTAATTTGCTTCTCTTCCTGCCGGAGGCTGGACTAAAGACTAGAGCTTTGGTTTAAAAAAAAAAAAAAACACTAAACTACATATCACAGCCGGGTAAATTACAGTGAGCAATTTCTGCCTTATCATATAAAATGTTAAACTTCAGAAAAAAATTAAAAATAAAAAGTTGTATTAGAATCGTTAGACATTTACATGGAAAGAAAGTTTCTAAAAAATTGAACCATCTCTATGCAGTGTTTATAAAATAATAATAGTAAAGAAATTTTGTTATGCTACAAGCAATAATCTATGAAACAAGATGGAACTGGAAAGTGATCTTGTCAGCTACTAGTGCAGTCTAGTAAATAATAATATTTCCAAATTCTAATTCAAAACTTAGTTAACGTAATAGCAAAATCAAGAAAAATAATAACTAAATCGAAACATTGAAGATCCTACATAATTAATCAAAGAAGTATCACATATATACATTCGAAAGAAATACAGGATATCTGGTTGTTGTCAGTGTCTTTTCTCTTTCGCTCTCAAATTACATTTGGAAACCTCACAAGTCGGGTTTGTAAAATATTCAGAATAGTTATCTTTTGAAATAGCAGAACCCATGAATCTGTAGTAAGGTTGATCTGGTGAACCTATATCAGTAACTTCGATAGTAACTCATCAAAAGCAAAAGTGATTTATAATGGAATAAACCAGCTACCTAGATTGAAAAAAGAAAAAGAAAAGAAAAGAAAAGAAACTTGCAATAACATACAAAATGGGAGTCACCTCAATGTGTAGAAGAATATAAATCAGAATCTAGAATCAGGTTTTGTTTTATATCAAATATCCATCGTGGCACAAGTTTATAAATCCAATAACCATAGTTTCTTGGGAAGCTCCATATCAATCTGCTACTCCCTGGACTAACTGGAATGCAAAAAAAAATTAAAAAAAATTCCTTCTGCACAGATGTATCCTGCATCAACCAAGATTTACATAAATAGAAGTACAATGGAACGAAAAGTGAAATACATACATAAGAATTAACCAAAAATTTTGTTTATCACCTATATCTATATATTACTAAAAGTTGAAGCGTGATATTTATTGCTGCTAAGCTCCTGTTGCGCCACCTCATCGCCACATCTCATTCACCACATAATTATTATTTATTATTTATTCTTTTTTTTTTTACAAAAAAAATATATAAATAGATTATTGATTTTATATATTCATTTTTGTCGGTTTTAACATTTATATATATTTCATTTTTATTTCTAATTTTCCTATAATTTTTATTTTACATTCATTTATTTTTTAAATATTTACATTTTCTTCAATCTTTCTTCCCTTACCTTTTCATCTCCCCACTACCCTCTACTTTAATATTGCTATTCATCTTTCTCTCATCTTCCTTTATTTTTCTCTTCTTATCCCTTCACTTTTACTATAAATTTGTCACTCTTTTTCATTCTTTGCATAGTTTTCTCTCTCTCTCTCTCTCTCTCTCTCTCTCAATGTTTTGATTGTTAAATATTATCATATTGCATTATAAATAATTAAAAATAGTATATAAGAATGTACTATTATTATATTACATAGAATTATTTGGATAAGTTAGTGTTTATTGTTATGTATTTTTTTTCTCATATCATTTTATTTAACATTTAAATTCAGCCACATCCTCCATATATATCATTAAATTATTTATATTTCCACTCCTTTTTTATTTTAAAAAATTTAAAATATAATATTTTGCCTAAATTAAATAAATAAAATTGTCCACATAAAGTGGAGTAATTCTAGGGAAACACTCATTCTCACACTCAATGCATCAAAGGAAGAATGAAATACAGAACAAATCAAGTTAGAAACACTAAATTAAAAAAAAAAAACTAATAATGCATATTTAATGTCATAGAATCATCATCAAATTTGGGAAAATGATAGGTTGCCAATGGAGAGAGAGAGAGAGAGAGAGAGAGAGAGAGAGAGAGAGAGAGAGAGAGAGAGAGAGAGAGAGAGAGAGAGAGAGAGAGAGAGAGAGAG
>NW_027070220.1:201325-243526 GCF_002906115.3 Quercus suber
TGAGGATTCATCGATCCCAATTGCCCGGCAAAATCCCTTCGCGGTTTATTGTAATTGTAGCGGTCCGACCGCGAATCCCTCCTCTCCTGAGAGATAACCTTGTCTTTTCCCTTGCCCTGCTGCTGATCTTCTTCAACCCTCTTATACTTCTCTATGCGGTCCATTAACTGACGCACGTTTGCAACCGGTTTGCCAGATAGAGACGCCCTCAAACCGTGATCAGTAGGGAGGCCGAGCTTGAATGTGCTGAGGGCCATTGCATCATTGTTACCTTCCACCTCATTGAACATTTCCCAGTACCTATCTGAGTATGCCTTCAAGGATTCACCTTCCCGCATGAATAAGGATAGCAGGGAAGAAACAGGTCTGACCGCTCTTCGGCATGTAACAAAACGGGAACCGAATGCCTGAGTGAGTTCTTTGAAGGAGTTGATGGAGCCTGCCTTCAAACCGTCAAACCACCTCATGGCCACAGGCCCTAGACTGGAAGGGAAAACCTTGCACATCAGGGCTTCGTCTCTGGCGTAGACAGCCATCCTTTGGTTAAAATGACTCACATGCTCCACGGGGTCAGTCTTACCATTATAGATGGTGAACGTTGGTTGGTTAAAACGCCGAGGGAGTCTAGCCCCCTCTATCCTGCGCGTGAAAGGCGACTCAGATATCTGGTTCAAAGCCCTGTTCATGGCATCGTTCTCCATGTCCTCGTGTGATGGACTTCTACGTTGTCTCTTACGATGGGATTCCTCCTCACAAGTGTAGGACTCGCTGGCTGGTGTTTTGGATTTGTGCTGATAAGAGACATCTCGCTCATCATCAAGATCATCCTCAATCATCGAGAAAGCCCGTTTCCTCTTTGCATGGCGCAGCTCTCTCTTTAGTTTTTCTATTTCCAGTTGCAAGTCGCGGTTCCCCTTTGCATGGGACATGTGAATTCCGCTCTGCGATTGGCCCTGGCTAAGGCGCACTGTGTGTACGCTACCCTCACGATTTTGCCTTCCCTCCAGGTTGGCGAAATGGTCCATGTGTTGGGACGCCCTGGATTCTGCTTGCTGTTCACCTTGTCCCGCCATCATCAACTGTTGTTTTCACTCTTGCACAAGCTCTCCCCACAGACGGCGCCAATTGTAGGGTCAGTTTTTGCGGCCCAAGCCCAAGGAGGTATGGATTTGGAACCCTCTGAGCCCAAAACAATAAATTTTGTAGAGAGTGGGCGAAAGGGCTAGGCAAATAATGAAAATGACAGTATTAAACAGCAACACCAATGAGAGAAGTTGAATTAATGTGCTCTCGGACTAATATGAGTACTCTGTCCGAAGAGAAGTTGTTCATTGATAATCAAGGGTTACAATTGCTGGAGCTACAACCATCTAAGGTACCCTTTCTCTCTCCTGTTTTTCGATCCCCTTCCATCAGAGGTACCCTTCCCTTATATAGCATTACCTTCTTACATCTCCTCCGTCCACTTGTTCATCATCCAGGCATCCACTCGAGTACATGTCCCATCATCCCACCTTTAGCCTTATGTGAGTGGCGGTAGCTGAGAAAGCACCGTTCAGGTGTCCTGTCCACATAAATGCGGCCAGAAAGGTAGGTACAGGGCATTAAATGTGGTGGTTGAAGTACGCCTCCTTGATATTCCCCTGTTGCTGTTATCTTCATGTGTGTTCGAGGTTCCTCTCCCTCCTTACACTTGTCAAATAGATCACTTGAACCTCCCATACTCGCGTTTGATCAAACCTCTTCGGATCCGAGGACTCATGACTGCTCGGACGTATGAGCATCTCCTCGGATGGTATACGTGTTCGTCTCCAGGCATCCCCCATTGGCGTGGGCTTCCGACTGAAGGCTTCATCTCCTCGGATGAAGAATGTTCCTCTTTTAGGGCCTTGGGCCGAATAAGCTGGGCTGGGTTTTTCTCCCCCCACATATAGTATTTATGATTTAGTGATGTAGAGTTACTTTCCAAAATTTGAGTTTGAATCTCCTTCTTCTTGTATAAATGAAAGTGACAAAAATATTAGGGTAAATTATTCTTGTGGTCCTTAAAATTTAGTGTAAGTTCATTTTTAGTCCCTTTCAAGTTTTAATTCCTAAAATTTTAAAAAGATAATCAAGCACATATTTAAGGAACTAAAAATGCTATATTTAAAGGAGCAAGAATGGAACCAATCCCATATTTAGGAAATCATAATAAATTTTTTCGTAAGTTTTAGTGATAGAAATTAATGATTTCTTCTTCTAAAATCTTAAGCAATACATAGGTAAATCTGAACTTTTTAAATTTACAAATTTATCCAAAATTCTAAAATCAAAGATATGATTTTCAAAAGAAAAAATAATTATGCCTAACATATTTAAATTTTCATCTTGCTCCTTTAAATATAGCATTTTTTTAAGCAATATATAGATAAAGCCAAACTTTTTAAATTTACAAACTTATCCCAAATTCTGAGATCAAATATATGATTTTTTTGAAAGAAAAAAATTATGCCAAATACATTTCAATTCCCATCTTGCTCCTTTACATTAGCATTTTTAAGGAGCTAAAAATGTTATATTTAAAGGAGCAAGAATGGAACCAATCCCATATTTAGGAAATCATAATAAATTTTTTCGTAAGTTTTAGTGATAGAAATTAATGATTTCTTCTTCTAAAATCTTAAGCAATACATAGGTAAATCTGAACTTTTTAAATTTACAAATTTATCCAAAATTCTAAAATCAAAGATATGATTTTCAAAAGAAAAAATAATTATGCCTAACATATTTAAATTTTCATCTTGCTCCTTTAAATATAGCATTTTTTTAAGCAATATATAGATAAAGCCAAACTTTTTAAATTTACAAACTTATCCCAAATTCTGAGATCAAATATATGATTTTTTTGAAAGAAAAAAATTATGCCAAATACATTTCAATTCCCATCTTGCTCCTTTACATTAGCATTTTTAAGGAGCTAAAAATGTTATATTTAAAGGAGCAAGAATGGAACCAATCCCATATTTAGGAAATCATAATAAATTTTTTCGTAAGTTTTAGTGATAGAAATTAATGATTTATTCTTCTAAAATCTTAAGCAATACATAGGTAAATCTGAACTTTTTAAATTTACAAATTTATCCAAAATTCTAAAATCAAAGATATGATTTTCAAAAGAAAAAATAATTATGCCTAACATATTTAAATTTCCATCTTGCTCCTTTAAATATAGCATTTTTTTAAGCAATATATAGATAAAGCCAAACTTTTTAAATTTACAAACTTATCCCAAATTCTGAGATCAAATATATGATTTTTTTGAAAGAAAAAAATTATGCCAAATACATTTCAATTCCCATCTTGCTCCTTTACATTAGCATTTTTAAGGAGCTAAAAATGTTATATTTAAAGGAGCAAGAATGGAACCAATCCCATATTTAGGAAATCATAATAAATTTTTTCGTAAGTTTTAGTGATAGAAATTAATGATTTATTCTTCTAAAATCTTAAGCAATACATAGGTAAATCTGAACTTTTTAAATTTACAAATTTATCCAAAATTCTAAAATCAAAGATATGATTTTCAAAAGAAAAAATAATTATGCCTAACATATTTAAATTTCCATCTTGCTCCTTTAAATATAGCATTTTTTTAAGCAATATATAGATAAAGCCAAACTTTTTAAATTTACAAACTTATCCCAAATTCTGAGATCAAATATATGATTTTTTTGAAAGAAAAAAATTATGCCAAATACATTTCAATTCCCATCTTGCTCCTTTACATTAGCATTTTTAAGGAGCTAAAAATGTTATATTTAAAGGAGCAAGATGGAACCAATTCCATATTTAGGAAATCAAAATAAATTTTTTTCGTAAGTTTCAATTGTAGAAATTATTTCTTCTTCTAAAATCTTAAGCAATATATAGGTAAATCCAAACTTTTTAAATTTACAAACTTATCTCAAAATTCTATGGTCAAAGATATGATTTTTCAAAAGAAAAAAATTATGCCAAACACATTTAAATTTCCATCTTGCTCCTTTACATTAGCATTTTTAACGAGCTAAAAAATGCTATATTTAGAGGAGCAAGATGGAACCAATCCCATATTTAGGAAATCAAAATAAAATTTTTTGTAAGTTTCAGCGATACAAATTATTTCTTCTTCTAAAATCTTAAGTAATACATAGGTAAATCCGAACTTCTTTAATTTACAAACTTATCCCAAATTCTAAGGTCAAAGATACGATTTTCAAAAGGAAAAAAATTATGCGAAACACATTTAAATTTCTCTCTTGCTCCTTTAAATATAGCATTTTTAAGGAGCTAATAATGCATATTTTGAGCAGCAAGATGAAACCAATCCCATATTTAGGAAATCAAAATATAAATTTTCATAAATTTAAGTGGCAGAAAGTATTTCTTCTTCTAAAATTTTAAGCAATATATAAGTAAATCCGAACTTTTTAAATTTATTTCAGAAGAAGAAAAGTCATGCCAAACACATTTAATTTTGCACTACGATATGATTTGAATCCATATCCAAACTCTGTCCGTGTCCGCGTCCGTATCGTATTTGGGATAGAAGCTTATCTAGCCATGCAATGTCGGTTCCATGGTCCAAATGATCAACAGCCGGAATTATGTGCCGTGTGTAAGCTAACAGTCACGTGGGACTATTTTAATGAGAAAAAATACTGCTAGTATTCAGTTCCACCACTCGTCTAACACCTCCTTACCAGACATTGACTCCTCTGTCTCACTTCGGCGCCCTACTTTCGAAGCTGTTATGACAGAGAAAGGAGAGGACCAGTGGATCACTTAAAATTATTCAGAGTCAGAGACAAAAGAAGGTTCTAGCCATAATCAACTCAAGCGTGATAACTACTAGGGACCTCAAGATGATCCCAACCCAAAAGTCTCAAAACCTTGAGGTGACTTGGGCCATAACTCTTAATTGCAATTCACTATCATATCAATCTTTCCAACCACACAAAAACAAACAAACAAATAAATATATAAAAGTCTTCTTTTTTTTTTTTCTTCTTCTTTACTTTATCTTGATACAAACTCTTTTTGTTTAATATTAATTTACAATTTACTAAAGGTTGTAAATTTTAAATTGATTACTTTCATTTAATTTAGTATTGACACTTTTTTTTATTATGCACTAATTATAATCTATATATAAAAAATAAAAATAAAAGCATTTGTGAAAATTTTATATCTCTATTATTGGTGGAATTAATAAACTAATACCAATTGCATTTCCTCTATATATATATATATATATAATTTTTATGAACAAAAAAGGGTCTTGTGCATGTGGTCACTAACCCTGCTCACTTAAACTTGAAATTAACATGGTGGGGGAGCATCTTTGGGTACATTAGAGTTATCCACATCATAACACAATAATTTTTTCGTTGAAACGTGTGACTTGAAGGAGCACACCCCTACAAGCATCACATGACGTTAGTTTGAAACTTTTTCCAACGCACCATGCTCCTAACGGACATATATTAAATTTTCATGGTCAGTGTTGTGGTTTCAATAATAATAATAATAATAACAATAAATTTCTTATTGGTATTCTTGTGAACAAAATGCAAAAACAGGGATGGAGAGAAAAAAAATATATCTACCTTTGTAGTTAAGAAGATATGTATTTATTTTGAGAAATATTATATCTACAACATTTTCACAATAAATTCTAAATGGTAGATAGTTAATGGCTATTTCGAGTGGGTAAAAAAGTAATTGAAGTAGTAGATTCAAATTAGAATTAATAACAACTAACCACCTAAGATTTGTTATAAAAATATTGTGAAAATGCTGTAGATGCATTATTTTGAATTTATTAAAAATTTTATATTTTGAGAATGTTTTGGACTTAATCTTTTAACTATAACAATTAACAAAGAGTAGTTTAGGACTACAAATTATTCCACAATTTTTTACTACAATTCTATCGTGGCAAATTGTAAGTGGTTAACTATCACTTACACATGGACCTACTATTTTTTTTTACCAATTACACTCTGTCACACCACAGTTATAATAAGAAGTTGTGAAAAATTATGTAATCTTAAACTTTTCCATTAACAAAGGATTTTTTGGTTTCATAATTATTGCTTCCAATTCATTCTTACAAAATTCTAATGATGACGTTGAGCAGACCCGTCAATTTTTATTTTTTTATTTTTTTTAATTTAAACCATTGTTGAATCATGATAATGACAAAACGATTGTTGAGTTTTATGACTCAATAACATTCTATACCATGACACCCATTATATCAAAATTTCCCTTTCATTCCATAAATTTCGTTTCTCAATCACTTTTCTCAAGATTTTTGTGTTCCTTACAGCACGTGGGAAAAGGAATTTGAATCCAAGATAACCTTGAATTCAAATTCCTTGCCCACTTATTATGAGCCAGAAAGAGAAAGAAAAAAAAAATCATGATAAGTGATTTAAAAACGTAACAAGGAATTAAAGGGAAAATTTTGATATTTTGGGTGGTATCACATTTCCACAATGTGAAAACAGGCGAAAAGGGCACAGCCTCGTAATGCTGACACGCGTACCACCATCACCATGCTTGTACTATTTAGTCTATTTTGCTATCTACTTCTGTAGAATTAGCAACTTGTCCGCCAGTTGGCGTCATGGGCTGCGGGCCCAAACCTAGATTCCATATCTGAAACCTTGTCTTTTCACTTCTCAAACATCGTATAATTAGTTTAATGCATGTTATTCTTCAATTTTAATTATTTCTTATCTTCTTCTCAAAATAATTTTTTTTTTTAAATTCTTTCTTATCTATTGGGATTTTTTTTTTTTTAAATTTAAAAATAGAAAAAGAAGATGAAAAAGAAAGTCTATATGTATTTATTCACAAGCAGATTAAGAACTTTATGAGTTATAAAGAAAAAAATATAAGAGTCTGTTTAATAAGAGGATTTAAATATAGTTTTTTTTTTTTTTTTTTTGCAAACTATAAAATGGTGGATCTCACGTTTGAATATATTATTTGGAAGATTTTCTCTAAATACAGTTTTCAGAAAATTGTATCCTATTTTTCTTGTTCAGACTAGGATTTTGCAAACAGTTAAGAAAGTGTTTTCGAGATATAGAAAATGTTTTTAATGGCATAATTGTAAATAAAATGAAAATAATGGACCCCACAGATTAGCCTAAATTCTTCTATCTCTAAAATTAAGGAGCTTATCTTTATCACAAAAAAAAAAAAAAAAAATCTCATGCTCCAAATTTGAAACTCATCATTATCCACAAAACAAAACAAAAAAAATAAAAAGCTTTATCCCCTTATCATCATAAAAAATAAAAAATAAAAAAAGTAATCTAAAAATTCTACACGTCACTTTTTGTAAACTTTCTTTAAAAAAAAAATCAAAAATAGAAATGGTCTCCCAAATATCATTTTTTTTTAGTATTTTGAAAATTGTTTTTAAAAGTGGGAGCCAAACACATATAATGTAAAAATTATTATATAACAACTAGTTTCAATTTCAATTTTTTTAAAATTGGTTTCATATTATTTTGAAAACAAAATTTCTCTTACCAAACAGAGCCTAAGAATGCACTTATTTACAAACAGTTCAAAAATTTTATGAGTTACAAAGAAAAAATTTAGACAAATAAAAAATACTCGTAACTATCACATATCTATTACTTTTTTTTTTTTAGGACATGCACTTAACTGCACATAATGTCAAAATTGTACTGTTGAAGAAAAAAAAAAATCTCATCGATTACTAATTAGCTATCACATGACTATAAGTATATAACATAACATTATGTCATTTTTCATATTGGAACATGCCAATGTTTGTCAGTTACTTAATCATGTGTGTATGATGGGTTAGATGGTGACTTTCGGCTAGTATCATTTTGTTTTGTCACCCAAAGTCTTCATTTTTTTACTTGATTGTGTGTAAAATATGTGAAACTAAGCACATTTTTGGACCTTTGGTTGAAACAAAAACAAAATTCTATTCCATCTCTGTCTCTCTTTGCTCAGTCGCTCTCTTCCAAGATTTTCGCTATCTCAACCATTTTCTAGAGAGGAAAACAAGTTACCATTTCAAGGGGAGAAGGACCATGATCATGTGTTATTTTAGTGACCGACAGAATTGTAAATGTGGGTTCAAGCCTACCTAACGAACACATCACCCAAAACACCACCACACATCCAAAAAGAGAGAGAGAGAGAGAGAGAGAGAGAGAGGACAAATTTGATTAAAAGAATTTGAAAACTCAAGTTCAAGATGAAATTAGAATGGGAACTAAAGGCAATTCAAGTAACATTGCAACTTATAAGGCATAACGCATATAGTTTGTGAACAAAGTCAAAGAAAGTATCTCTTAAAAGTTATATCTAATATTTGTATTATTTTTCTTGCAATGAACGAGTCTTGTACATCATGAAAATAAAATCAAGTATCAAACTTGGGTTAGGGGTGAGCAAAGCCAATCAAACCGACCCACTCATCCAAATGTGTCCCTTACCCATTTTATGTATCAAATTACCATTTCTCTATTTATTAGATTTCCTTATCAATTATCTCATTTTATAATTTCAACTCTCTCTCTCTCTCTCTCTCTCTCTCTCTTAACACACAATGAGAAAGAGAAAAGCTACTTTTTTTTTTTTTTTTTGATAAACTAAAAGAGAAGAGCTACTTGAATTTACGCAATACAGGTTCCACCTTTTTGGCAATTACCTAAGTCTCCATATAGATGAGGGTCCCATAATTTTGATCTTATATTACATTATTATATTGATCTAAAAATTTGAAATAAATTATATCACATACCTATTGATCTTTTTTGTCTTTTTGGAAAGTTTCAAAGCCTAGCTAAGTTGAAGAGACATTTTTACAAAATTTCCCCTTTATGGCTTTATCTCACTTAAAATAGTATTTCATCACCTTTAAAACATGAAATTTTTACGTATGTCCATCTAGCGTCTCTTCTTTCCTTATCTTTCAAAAAAATCAGTCTTGCAACCAATCATTATCAAACATATACTTTCTCTAAAAAATTTCTTCGAGTGGGCCTTGAGCTTTGGAGATGTGAATGTGGGCCTTCGGTTTCACCCTGGCTCCCCTTGGTCGATTATAGATAAATATCGTGGACTTATGATTGTGTCTTTGGATATGCAAATTCGCCCCTCTATTCTTAATTTCTTCATATTGGGGTCTTATATTTCAATGTAATTTTAGCTTCCATGAGTCGAAAAAAAAAACATCCCGTTTTAAATGGGAAGAGGTTCTAGTTGAGCGGTCATAGGCATCAGACTTGGCGCTTGCTTGACTTATAAATAAACTTGAAAACGGTATGATCCAAGTACTTGAAAATCATTAAAAGACGGGTAAGAGTTGTACACCTTTTCTATCAATTTGTTTAGTTGTCTAGATAAGATCTCTATGTATCAAATTTCTAGTAAAAACTGAACAAAAGTACACACATGGTAGTTTATACAAAAACATTTGGAATAAAAGCAAAAATACAGCACCATTCAAAATGCAATGTCTGCTGATTTACCTTTAGATCAGAACTAGTTCCATCATAAGCTAATCCTATGTTACATCGAATAGAACAAACAAGCTACTTGCTCTGGATGTGAAAATATGGAGGGCTGATTTGTCTCTCCAATCTCATCTCTTCTCTCTCCTTCCTACTATGCGCTTATCAACTTGCCCCTTTCAGGCGCGCAATCAGCTCATCCTGCACATGTAATTTCATGCATCAATGAAGACATGGTAGCATAACCATCAACCAGGGCATGCCATATGATGGGTTCACAACTGCCAATGGAACAAACACTATAAACAACCCATTCTTGCATCAAGATGAAATTTCAAGGGAGAATTCTAAGCTGGATTCAGACTAAATTGTATTAAAACTTGCCTTCTTTCCTTTAGGGGAAAGACCTTTTGACTTCAGAAGGGCACGAAGCCTCTCCACTGTGAAGTTCTGGAAGTCCCTATTAGATGCTTGACTGTTTGATCCTTCTGCAAGTCCAACAGACATAAAATTTATGATAAGAATGAATAATGAGACAATTAACTTAATATGGAATTCATATAACTTGCCAATATCAAAAGCCACACTGTGTTTTTTATGGTTATAGGGGTACACATATGCAAATCCACCATACATAGATGACCCAATAAAAGAGGCACCAGAGCTTACCTTGTCGAGAACCACCTTGACTATTGGCTCTCTTAGCTGAAGTTCTGCTGTCTGAAGGTCTTTCAGCAACCCTGAAATGATAAAATGAAGATAGGCGATCACACTAAAGACGATCGAATTTGCACACCAGTAACCAAGCATGAGTAAGTGATGCATTGTGATAATCACTAATGTCATTTACGCTCCGTTTGTTTTGACGTAAAATATTTGCAGGAAAACCGTGTTTGTTTTGCAGTAAAACATTTAGTCAAAAGTAAAATATTTTCAGTCAACTAAATCAATCTAAGCAAATTTGTGCAAAATATTTTACACTTAAAATTTTGGTAAAATATATTACAATTTCTCTCTAACTCTCACCCGACAACTCTCAGGCTAGCTATTCATTCGCTTTCATGCTATCTCTTCCCTCCCTCTCAATTTTCTCTCCTTCTCAACCTGAACCTTCTCTCCCAAAACCTGGTGCCACCCACTGACCGGCGCAACCCAACAGCAGCACCACCCACCGACTGGAGCCACTCACCGACCGAAGCTGGCCACCAGCGGCGCCACCCACCTTTGGCACTACCACCGACTCCCATTCCTCCCTCCTCTTGTCTCTCTCACGAAGTCCATCGGGTTGTTGGTGGCTGTTCCGATCTTGCTCTGATCTTGCTGGTGGCTGTTTTGATCTTGCTGCTGCTAGATTTGCTGGGTTGTTGGATTTTCATATTAGATTCTTTGTTTGTGGATTTTCTTTTCAGGTTTTTGATCTGGTTTTATGGGTGATTTAGCTTTTCTGATTTGGATTTATGGGTTGTTGATGGTTGTTTTTTGGGTGGTTGGTGATGATTTGGTATTTGATGGTTGTTTTTTTTGGAAGTTGGTGGCAGTTTTTTGAAGCTTTGGTGGTGGCTGGTGGTGGTTTTGATGGCTGTGTTTTGAATGGTTGGTGGTGATTTGGTGGTTGGTGGTGATTCTGATGGCTCTTGGGTGTTTGGGTAGATGGTGGTGGCTGATGGAAGGGGATTACAGTGGGTATATTTTTGCAATGGTTCGTGGTGGCTGGGTATGTGGTGGCTGGGGGTGGCCAAATTATATTTGCAATATTTAGGTCACAACACTTGCAAATATTTTACAGTAAAATATTTTACAAGTAAAATATTTACATGTAAAATATTTTACATTGGAAAAATATTTTTCATCGAAACGAACAGAGCGTTAATAGCAAAAGTGATTAGAAAAGTATAAAAAAATATCCTCAAAAAAATGGCACAGACATATCTGAAAATTTAAATAGGAAACACACACACAACATGAGTAACTTTTATCAAGACACAACAGATATTATTCATCTAAGAGAGGTGGTAGTAATACCTCTTTCTAGAAGCCTCACTTGAAGCTACACCCTTCACATCCTTTGAACTAGCTTCGCCCTTCTGTTTCCTAAGCATGAGTGATCTAATCAATATGTTTTGTTGGTTTGTTTTTATCTGTTGACCCTCTGTATGTCAAGAAAGTGAGTCAGAACTTTCACATCATGATAAAATCTATCTCAAAATGAAGTAAAATTATATTGACAGCCACTTTTTCAGAGAATCTAGATGTTGATGTGTCAAATGTGGATGAAAACAAGAGACAACAATCCAGAGGACCGTAATAAATTTTCAGCATATATTATTTTCTACTTCTTTCAATTTGTTTAAATAATTAAATAAATAAAAAGGCATGAAGAATATAGAAATAATATATGAGATCAAACATCATCTTGGTAACATGTTGTCTAAAATTTTCTGTAATTACGATTATTTATTTATTTTTGATGGTAAGTTACTAAAGCACCCTTTGGGTCTTGATCTCACAACCTCACCCTCCACCTTGCTCTTATAATGGGAGGAGTTGCTGATTGATCTAGAGTTTGTTGGCATGGAGATATAGATATAAGCAACTCTAGTTAGAGCATCCATTTCTTATTTCTCTTATCTCTAATATTGGTAGAACGAAATCTCCTCAAAATACCATTAATGATTTCTTATTTCAAACTTCTAAAATTTCATCACCAATGTAATGTGACATATAGAAAACATGGAGGAAGAAGAGACCTGGGGGTGCGGTGTCATGGTCACAAATATATACTCTCATCCCTCCCTGCACAAAACGTAAAGACAAGTTCAATGCTCCTGAAGCGAGAGTCTAATGGATTTAAGAGGAAAATTGTAGCAATGACCAAAATATGTACACATAAGAACCATACCAGAACAACAAGAAGTTATAAATAAAAAGACATGAATAATTGCAGAAACTGAAAGTACCATCATAATGCATTAACATTCAAATTTATTTATCTTATAATTAAGTGCGGGAAGTACTAAAAAACACATGATTTTACTTGAGAAACAAGCTAGTTCAAGTTCTACTTCTGAACTAACCATCAAATCAGAAACAGGACCTAGAGAGAGAAAATAATTATAAGATGTTCAGTTCTAGTGGCAAAAAGTAGACTTTAAAGACTCTACATTAAAAGGCTTTCTACTAATTCACACATTTGACGATTGGGCAAAACCAAGGCCAGATTCTTCTCCCAGCACCTCAACCATAACCTTATTTAAAATATACTCCTAATATTTAATTCCATAAAAAAGAATACCAAAAGCAACATCAGGTCCATGCATAACTACACCCCATAATCCCTTAGAGATCAGCAAACTCTTTAGGCAAGTGGCAACCCCTCCAAAGCCCTCTCTCTCTCTCTCTCTCTCTCTCTCTCGCTTGTAGCCCAGTCTCAAAATGAACTTAGTTGAAGGTTACCTTAATCAGTATTCAGAACCTAGGTGGGGAGTGCATTGAGAACTGGGCAAAATTTTGCAGATTCCTGAAGCAACTCCCCTTTAGTGCTATTGGAAATAGCTCAATTGACATGTATTGATTATACAGTATCCACTTTATAGATGTGAGAAGCTGGTCCTTAAGTCATATAACTTGTGAGCTTCACCGTTGGAATTATCAAGGGACAAGACTCTATTAGCATAGTTTACTTATTTTCATGAATGCACGGTGCTGCCACTTCTTCCCTTATTCTATTTCCCCTCTTCCTTCTAACACTGAAGTTCTAGATTTTGTGATATAATAGATTCTATAAAATTACTTCCCAACCTCTTATGATATTTGTCGCAAAATTTAATTGGAACTATAATTATGTTTTAACATCTGGGTGCTGCAGGCCCCATCTTTCTTAAGCAGAACAACTAATAAAGCTAGAAGCATAGAACAACCAAAAATATATAAAATTCTTACAAGTACCAAATCCAAAAAAATCCTAATAAAGAATGCATAGAAGTCTTAGGATCCAACCAATTCCCCAACTTCTTGAAAGCCTGCTCATATAGTCACACTGGGAAAGCAACTATGCAGCAAAAGAACCATGACTGACTGCGCAAGACGCATCTAAGCAAAACATGCTTTGGGAAAAGAAAAAAAAAATCATATTTACACCTTTCTTGATGGAGGTTCAATCGTGCAAGAATTGCATTCTTCAATAACAATCCCAATAAAAGAAACAAAATCAACTAATTGGCCTTAAGGCCTCAAGAAACCATAAAAAGAAGAAGTGAAGAAAGTAACCCTCTCTATTCTCTAATTCACCAAGAAGACTATATTCAATCTCTAACATCTCCATTACTCAAAAACCATATCCCATAGATAAAACACTTTTCAAAATCTTCAGTGAAGTTATACCAACAACAATGGCAGCAGAGTTCAATGCTTATTCTATAAAGTCAAAGCCCAATTCAATTCACAACCAGATCTTACTTAAACCAATTCCCATCAATTCACAAACATAGCCCGTATGCTCGCTCATTCTCGCAGACCCATACCTACCCAGTTCTCACAATTTGCACAACACACATTGAAATAACTTGCATTGTTTTCAACCTTCAAGTGTCCCAAAAGATAATCACTTCACCAAATCAAATGCTAAACAAAACAAAACTAAAAAAAAAAAAAAACCCAATTATCCCATAACTATACAAGTAACTAATTTCACACACAACCTAAGCAACAAAGTTCCCAAACAGATTTTTTTTTTCTTAACAAGCAACAAAATAAATAAAACTAACAGCAAAATTAAATCAAAACTAAACCCTAAACCCTCTAAGTAGTAAATGACTCTCTTTTTTAAATTTCTGGTGGCCCCATAGTACAAAAATTCTAAAATTTTCTCGGTTATACTTTCTCGGCAACCAAACAGAAATTTAGACCAAAATAAAAATAAATAAAAAATAAAAAAAATCTGAAGGGTTTAGAAGGTTTAAAGAGAGTGTTCACCGGATTGGAGGAGATGACGGTGGAGGAGAAGAGGCCACGGGAGGGAAGGCCGGCGAGGAATTCGGAAGCGCCAGGAGCCGTTGGATTCGAATCGGACGGCTGTGAGGTCGAGCCCTCCATAGGCGCCTGAAAAATGAAATTTAAGCCAAAAAAGAAAAGAAAAGAAAAATCTAATAGCAGAGAGAGAGAGAGAGAGGGTGAGTCCAAGTTTGTCCAAAGTGCTTATTATGGGACAAAATATTTGAGCACACGTCTTCTCCACTTCGCTATTTATACGGGAGTGGACTTTTTTTTATTTTTTATTTCCTCTTTAATAAAAAAAAAAAATGATTTTCACAATATTTTTATAATAATTTTAAAATTTTATAATAACATTTTAGTTATTAAGTTAAATTATAATATATTTATTGCCAATTCTCAAATTTTTTCTTTTCCATTTCAATTGTTTAACTTTAATCTATTTTTAATTTATACATTTTATCTATTATTCCATTCAATGTCATTTTAGTATAGAACTTAATCATGGAGACTGAATAGAGGTGGACAAAATGACTACATTGAAAATGAATGGAAATTAAAAAATAAAAATAAAAAAGCATAAAGAACTAAATTGAAAAAATGTCAAAGTTATGGAGTATAATTATAATTTAAGTATAAATTTTATCTTGGGCAAGTTTAAATAGTCTAAATTGAAAACATATTAAAGTTATGAATTTTAGTTTTAATTAATCATCCTATTTTATAAGATAATAGATTAATTATCTAAGAAACCTAATTATGTATTGAAATTTCCCAATGTACTCATGTACATTCTTGTTTTTAAGTTTAGACCAATTGGATGTTGATAGGTAATTATGTGATGAGGCTCTTTTTTATTTTGGGGATTTTCCACTCACATGTTGACCATTTATTGCAAAAAATAATACTCTTCCATGGTTCCACTCAAATCGTAAAGGTGTATAGAGTGAGTTATTGAAAATGAAATAAATGAATACATCAAACTAGCTCAACATGAACTTAATATGAACACAATAATATTGGTGGTAATGATTCCTCTTCAACATTTGACTTTAGAATTGTCAATGTAGAAGAGAAATGTACAATATCAAACCAATTTTTAGGAAAAACATGTGTGTGATATATTTAAATAGATATGGCGTGTACTAATTTTTAGGGGGAAAAAAGTGTTAAATGTGTGTAAGATATATCTAAATAAAGATAGTGTATGCTCATTTTTTGAAAAAAAGATGCGTCATTTTATTATAACTGATTATATAGAGGTGATAACTAAAAAGTACAAAATTTCCCCTCCTCTTTAAAACCCTAACGTGAGAGAAAGGTAGAGTAAAAAAAGTAGTTTTGTTTTATTTTTATTAAAAAAAAGAATAAGAAGTTGTATTATATTTGACTAATGTGAGAGAGAAGGGGAGGAAAAAAAAACTGTTTGAAACTATCTAAAAAAACATTGTTATATTTTCTTTTTAAAAAAGGTTTTATTTTTAAATTTGAATTTGACAAAGAAATGAGGGAGAAATGTGGTTAGAACTTTTTTTTTTTTTTTGGGAGAAGAGTCTAACCCTATTATTTAACCTTTCTAAATGGGTGAATTTGAAGACATTTTGAATATTTAAATTGAGGATCACAAACAAGAAAAATCTCTTAAATAGTAGTATAGAATCAATAGATAATCAAATATAGTTGTAGATTTCAATTAGCTCAACTAGTAAAGTCTCTGATGGTTGAATAAGAGATCTGATGTTTAATCCTCACCTACACCAAAACCAACTGGTGTCTTGGTCTGATAATAAATAACTATTACTGAGAGCAGCCACCATAGATTAAAATTATCTTTCAAAAAAAAGAAAAGATAATCAAATATAATTAACCTTAATTTTTAGAATTCATTTCATTCGTTAAATTTATGTGGCACTTGGTACGGGAGAATCCATATTACTCATAGCATCAAGATGACTAGGAATGTGATGTCTTACAATTTTGATGCCTAGATATGTAACTATTACTATGTTTGATTTAATTGAGAATCTAATAAGATTCCTAAGAATGTGAGATTATAATATTATTCTTAGGAATCTTAACTGAATTATTTATTTTTCTCATTCTATCCTTAGATTTGTAAATCCAATATAAGTCATTTTAAAAAAGAATCTTCCTCTAAATAAATAATGAAAAACAAAATATAAACTGTAAATTATGACAAATTCATTAAAACTGTAGTCTAACATTTCAAAATGCAATACAAAAATGACTATTTAAATTCTCAAATGCTTTATTCTTAATAATAATTTTTAAAAGAGCTTAATCAATAACAAAACAACCTAACAATGTTTAGGTCTATAAAACCATAGAAGTAGCAATAAAAATGAAAATAGAGTTCATCAAAAATGAAACAAATGCGATCTATTACATATATAATGTATTCACCCTTGCATTTGTGAGCACTTGAATAACAGAGTCATACCTAAACAAAACAAAACCAAGATCTGAGATAGGAATAGATACATTAACAAATTTCCATGAAATTAGATCCATTAATAATTTGTTGAGCAAAACACATACAACAATAAAAGTGAATACTTGGCAAAAATGGAGAATCCCCTTTCAAACTTTTTTTTTTTTCACATATGAAACATAAATAGAATTTTGTTAATGAATATATCAACAAAGTTTTCTATCCTATTTATGTTGTTTTGGTGGGAAGAGATAAAGACAAAAGAAAATATATTGATGACTTGTTATATATTTGATCTCAATTGCTTAAATGATAAGGAAAAAGGGGTTAAAATTTTCAATTTATAAAAAATAAAATTTCCTTTAAGTTTGGGAATCTGGATACCCACCAATTTTAAAGGGAATCCACATTTCTATTGAAAGGGGGTTAAAGGGAAAATCTAGATTCCCTAGTGTGATTTGCAACTAAACATGAGAATTTTTAAATATTTCTAGGAATTCTAAAATATTACCCTGTATCAAACACCACATTAATGTGGCTTGATAGATAAACTTTTAGCTTCTTCTTCTTCTTCCCTCTTTTTTTATTTTATTTTATTTATTATACTTTTAGCTTTTAGATTTTCACACTCAAGATATCTTCTTGATTGTTACACATTATAATTTTTTTTTTAATTATTATTTTGTCCATCTAATGTCAAAATGACAACTTTACCCTTACATTGTAAATTACCCATTTATCCTTAATTTCAAGTTAAACGATAGCTACAAAATAAGATGTTTACAAAGACATATTTATAATTCTATTATCACTACAAGCACATAGATATATGTATCTAAAAGGATTCAAACATGTTGAACCTAATATATCACAAATTCACAACAACAAAATTATGATCAAATAAATATTTATAATTTTAATGCCACTATTTTGTAATGGATGAAAACACTTTCCCTATTGCGGTCCAAGGGAGCACTATAACCAAACTCTAGGAGCTTATTGGTCGAAGTTACGAATGTACCCCTAGGGCATTTTGATTGGACATTGGAGCATGGTCAATGCCTCATTGATGAGATAACGTGGGATTAACAACCCACACCTCCCCACCCCCCAAAAAAAAAGGGATTTGGATTTTGGGCCAAGTGCGCTGGCCCAACGGGCTTTATGTGGTGTGATGGGCTTGGGCCTTGAGGATTTTTTCTTTACTCCTACCATGTCATGTGTGCTATAATGGGTAGAGTTATAGGCAAATTTTACTTTAAACCTCCTATGGGTAGTCTAAATTAAACCTTGAACTTTTAAACGGCAACAAATTAAAACTTAGTTAAAAAAAAAAAAAAAAATAGCAATTAGGACAAGGATATCTCCTTACTTCCCTACTCATAGCTTCAATTTTATGGGGAGTTGACCAAGTATAGCACCCACTCAAAAGGATAGAGCCCTTACTTCCTTTGCATTGGAAGGTTGCCAATCACCACTTGGATTTTCGTCCATAAGATTGAGCAGATTTCTATTAGGTTATTTCAAGTTTTAATATGTTATTTATCACCTTTCAAAATTTCAACGTTTAATTTAATACTTTCAAAACTAAAGAGTTCAATTTAGGTTACCTCTAAGGCTCTAAACTATAGAGTTTAAAGTGAAATTTGCCCAACAAATTATTATTTTTTTTTTTTTGAGAATGTACCCAACAATCTTTAATTCGGCATAATAATAAAAAAAAAAAAAATAATGGTTTGACATTAATAAGCACAACCCATGTTATATGTCATTGCAATGGTCGAAGTGTTGCTTTTATGGGTGGATGCTTACCATTATTAGGTATCATATTTCGGGATTTTTTGAAAAAAAATTATATATTAAGTTATTAACGAACACCTTATGTTGTTCCTAAGAACATAATTTAATAAATAAATTACAAGCATGAGCAAACGACAAATTGATTGGATATTGAAAATAGTGGTTTCTTACCTTTAAGGCAACAGCTACATTTGAAAAAAAAAACAAAAAAAACAAAAAAATTGCTGCTAGATTAGTTAAGATAGTGAAAGCTAGAGCAAACGACAAGCATGAGCCGTCTTGATTTTAACAAGTAAGTAATCTACTATTTTTTGGAAACTTATAATTATTTGGTTATAACAATATATACATATTATATTTTTTATTGTTGGATTACATTTTCTTCTTATTCTTTTTAAAGAATTTTAGAGCATCTAAACTTAAAAGTGTTAACAATAATGACAAAACTCTATAATAGGAATGATATTAAGAATATATGGATTTTACTAAGTTAGTCAAACTTATGTGTAGCAAATTACAAAAAAATAATCTTGCCATTTATATATTAGGTTGTTAGACTGACAACAATCACATTTGATTAATATGTCCGTTTATAGATTTTTCTAGTAAGAGTAAATCTCGCAAAAGTTGCAAAAGTTGAATTAATATAGTTGAGTTTGAATATAATAAAAATGATATTAATAATAGATTCAATCATTCAAATAAAAATGATATTAGCACAATTCAGCCAAAAAAAAAAAATTCATCACCTCAAAAAACAAGGGTCTATAATATAGGGAAGGGCAGACACGAGTCACAAATAATAGAAGGGAAGAGAAGAGAAGAGTGCGCAAAACACGTGGCGGTGCACGTTAGAGTAGCACACCAGTGGCCAACAGTAAAAACCGGATAAGACTTGTCTTTGTTTGTTTGTTTTATAAATAATCATTAAAAAAAGCTGGAAAAGACAAATCGGATAAGCATAGCGAACAAAGCGTGACACGGTTGACCATGCCACTTCATTTTCAAGCAATGTACCTATCCAAATCTCACAACACCCAACGTGTACACAGAAACTCACATCGTGCAAAAAAAACTTCATTCAAAGTAAACAATTTCAAAGGCCCAGATTAATAGCTGTGTTTGATACATGTCAGTTTGTTCCTATATTTCGTAGTTTATTTATGTTATAAAGATCCTACGCTTGTCGGGTCTGAGTGCTGAGAGACAGAGAGAGAGAAAGAGAGACAATAATTGAGGCTTTGAGTTTTACAGAAGAGAGAGTTTGAGAGTGAGAGAAAGAAAGAAAGAGAGAGATTTGGATGATGGGAACGATGGAAGGGAGTCCAAGGAGTGGGTTGTCGAGTCCAGAAGCTAAGTTGGGGATGAGAGTGGAGGATTTGTGGGACATAATGGAGCCACAGCTAAGTCCTACTGAGAAACTTAATGCTTGCTTTGAGAGCATCCCTGTTTCTGCTTTCCCTCCAGCTCCTTCTAATCAAGGTATTCTATATGTTTATTGGTATAAGGATGTAAAATAGAGTATAATTTTGTATAGAATAAAATGAAAGGAAAATAATACATATGACAGACCCTGATTAGTTTGTTTAAAATTTTGGGACTATGGCTTGTTTGTTGTTGTTGTTGTTGTTGGTGTGTAGTTGTTAATATTGAACATCATGCTAGTTGCTTATATTGAAAATCATGTATGAGTTTGATGGTGAATGAGAATCTCACATGCGATTAATGTTTGATATAATGATTTTAGGCAGAGTTTGATGATCAGCTTAGAAAATTTTAATACCCCATTTGACAAAAATACGGTTTTTTTTTTTTTGGGTGGGATTTTAATTTCTCAAGGCTTCTGTTAATGAGGAAATACAAAAGAATTGGAAGAGAGGGATTGATAAAGCTAGTAAAGAAGGGTAACTGTAACTTTGATACTTCTGTGATTAGATTTTTAAAGTTTTTGGGGAAGTAAAGTGAAGAAATTTCTGAACTTTAATGATTTATTCTTATTTAGGGAGGAAAAAATAATTGTAAAGAAGGAAAGAAAAATGAAAAAAAACTAGACTAAAGAATTTTTTTTTGTTTGAATTTGATGGGATGTGTTTTTGGGTCGTATGGAAAAAGTTTTTACATTTATTGGGCTTTTCTGGATAGTCAAACAGATCAATGTAACTAGATGAAGTAGAAGTTATAGTGTGCTTTTTTATTGTTTATCGTGGTGTGTTGGCTTGATATGCTTTCTTGGCCCATAACTTGTGAGGGCTGCTGCGCTTCCAAAGTTCTTTGGGACAATTGGTCCCCAATTGTCTAGTATCAACAGTTTCCATGTTTATATTTGCATTGCAAGTCAATGTTAAATTATGAATGCCTTTGCATATGATGCATATAACATGCATTAATTTAATGTAGTGTTCTCTTTGTATCCATTATTTTGTACCTTTTTTTTGTTTCTTGTGCTAAGTATATGATAATTTTTGTGTCTAGCTATTGAGATAAAATCAGACGCCAGTCTAGATGAAGCTGTTCAAATACTGGCCCAACACAAAATTCTTAGTGCACCAGTGGTGGATGTTGATGCCCCTGAGGATGCTAGCTGGATTGATAGATACATTGGCATTGTTGAGTTTGCGGGAATTGTTTTTTGGCTTCTGTGTCAGGTTAGCATGCCAACCAACCTACATGTTCTTTTTTTTTTTGGGGCCAAAATTGCTTGGCTTTTACAACAAATAATTGGACTGACTTTAACATTAATGTATAATTCTGAGTTGGCTATCTTCACAGTTTCAAAAATGAAAATATGACAATTTATGTTCTTGACAGTCTGAACCACCGTCTCCTAGGAGTCCATCCAGTGCAACTGCTCTTGCAGCAGCAACTAATGGAGTGAATGCTGAATTTGAGTTCCTAGGCCCTGAATCTGCTGCATCAACTAATGGAAATTTTTTTGAAGCTCTGACTTCTTCTGACTTTTATAAGAACACAAAGGTTTTAATTCTTATGACTTAAACTAGCTTTGGCCATCCCAACTTGTTTTTCCTTTTTAGCATGTTGTGCATAAAATCCCAGAACGCTTATTAACTCCTTAGCATACAGGTTCGAGACATCTCTGGGTCATTCCGCTGGGCCCCATTTCTTGCTTTGCAAACATCCAACTCATTTCTGACTATGCTCTTGCTGCTTTCAAAGTACAAAATGAAAAGCGTTCCTGTGGTTGATTTGGGTGAAGGTAAAATTGAAAACATCATCACACAATCTGCTGTCATTCATATGCTAGCAGAATGTGCTGGACTTCAGTGGTTTGAAAGTTGGGGAACCAAGAGATTATCTGAGCTCGGACTTCCAGTGATGACACCAAATCATCTTATCAAGGTGTATTTCTCTTCTCAGTTTATGTTGTAATACTAGGTTTGTTATGTTCATCCTCACTGCATAATGCTTAACCTTTGCTTGTAAAGCCATAATTATACAATTTTTTATGCATTAAGAGATCAATCTTAAAACATTACTTCTATATTTGAAATAAGGAAGTTACATTTATCTTAAGGTATTTGTTGATACATTTAAACTTTTAAGTTATATAAATTGTGAGGATTTTAAAAGCAGATCAATGTAACTAGATGAGATAGAAATTACTCTGTGCTTTGTTAGTGTTTATTATGGTCTGTTAGCTCAATATGCATTCATGGGATGGTTTGTTAGCTCAATATGCTTTCTTGTCCCGTAATCTGCACTTGTCATAAAATAAATAAATTGTGAGGATTTTCAATTTTATTTTTGTCCTGACTTGGTCTACAAAAATTCTCCATGGTGAAAAAGGGTTTGATTGCTTGCCTTCATTTGCTAAGAAAATGTCTTTTATGTTTTATCAATGATATTTGAGCTATTAGAAATATTCATGGTCAGGACACTTGATAATTATTGGGATGAAGATTAGCCTAGACGCATGTTCACATCTTAATAAATTCTCTTATAAGATTAATTTTTAATGTAGGTCCATGAGGATGAACCAGTGCTCCAGGCATTTAAGCTGATGAGGAAAAAGAGGATTGGAGGGATTCCTGTTATTGAAAAGGGTAGTAGCAGGGCAGTGGGTAATATAAGCTTAAGAGATGTTCAGTTCTTGTTAACTGCTCCAGAAATCTACCATGATTATAGGTTTGTAGCTGAGCTAATTTCCAAAATTGTGTGTCTTTTGTTACTGTTATGTCTTATGTTTGATCCTTGAGGTTCTAAAGGAAATGATTAGTGATGGCAGTAAGATGGGTTACTTAAATAACTCTACCTGCCCTCTTGCAATCCCTAGAATTAATGACATTACAACATAATTGATTGCCAAAGTTTTGAAGGAGCTCATAAACAATAAAACTTAGTCATGTTCATGGTCATTGTGGAACCCTCAAAACCAGCCAACCTCCATGATCCTTTGATATATGCGGCATGATTTAGTTCATTTGTTTGCGTACATGATTGGCCTATAAATTTGACCAATTGTCGATTTTGTGTATCATAAATCTTGTTCTCATTGTAAGTCCATGTTTAAATCAAACATTAATACGAAGTTGTTGATTAAAAAAAAAAAAATTAGGCTAGGAAAGTATGCAATTTCATCAAAAAAATTTAGGCTCTTAGTTCTATGTTCCATACAGTGTTCAATCAATATGACTCTTGTTGCACTCATTTGACATGTATAACAGATCTATCACGGCAAAGAACTTCCTGACAGCCGTTAGAAGCTACTTAGAGAAAAATCATGAGAACTGCCCATTAGTGACTGGCATGATCACGTGCAAAAGGGACCACACAATGAAAGAAATGATTCAGCTGCTTGATTCTGAGAAGATTCACCGGATATATGTAGTCGATAATGATGGGAATCTGGAGGGAGTTATCACACTGAGAGACATTATCTCAAAGCTAGTACATGAGCCCTATGGCTACTTTGGCGATTTCTTTGATGGTGTTCTGCCACTGCCCCAAAACAGCAGGGTTTAACATCAAGAATAACATCGATTGACACCTTTTTTGCTAGTTTTGTTTTCTTGTAATGATCTCTCCTTGTCCTTTGGTTTCTTGTAGATGGGTTGATTATGTTGATTGTAACATAGGCAAGCACTTGTAATTAATTTTACCCCAGAGTGACTGAGTTAACTTTTCTGTATATTTTTCCAGTGTTACAATCTAATAAAGAGATCCCTTCGTCATCTACATTTGTCCATTTAATCTCAATACTCTGTTAGTCAGTGGATATGTTTTATAGTAAAAAGATTATTCCACTGTGCTTTGATGGTTATCATCAATAGCCTGATCCCAATGATAAACCAAGCATTCAACCACTTGGTTGATATATTTATGTATTTAAGATTATGGGTTAATTGTGCTTTGCCCCCATAGTTAATGCAAAATTCCTTGTGCCATGAAACAATTTTTTGCCAATCCAAAATTTTAATAGAAAATTCATAAGATCATAATTCACCATTTGGACATTGCTTGATTTCAGAATTTTTCGTTTTACAGAAATTGTTAACAACATCGAGTATTTTGCCTGTCATCAATCAATTAGTGACTCATTGCTTAGGTTTATAGTTTAGTGTTGGATTAAATTTAAACCCATAATTCAGGTGGCAAAGTGGAATCAACTCTTAAGATTATTATTGAGGATGATCTCTTCTTTTTTTGAGCTAGATGAGATTGGAGAACGCGACACACCCACAAATCACCCAAAAAAAAAAAAAAATTTATACCTCACTACTCGCACTGCATATTTAGATTTTTAGTTTCTTTTGTAAGTAGAGGTGAAAAACACACACACAGAGTGAGGAAAAATATTACACCTAACCACTCATGCCACTACAAAGTGGGAAAAGTTGTGCATATTTAATAATTTTTTCCTTCTTAAGTAGAGGTGGAAAAGAATAGGAAACAAAGACCAAGTTGAGGTGAGAAATACTTAGATAACTTGTTCTCCGTACTAAATGGTCTGTTCTCTATATAACTTGTATTGAATGCCTTCAATTTCCTCCTCCTCCTTTGACTAATTACCCATCTACATACTAGTCTATGAAACTCTTCTAATGATTTCTCACATAGACAAATGATAATATTTGACCAGTGGTTTCCATTAGAATTAAGTATTTGTCTAATACTTATTGTTGAGTTTTCTGATAATACTGCCCGACAACAAATCTATCATCAATCACCTCAAAATTTCTGAAACAGAACATAGAAAAACTTCTTCAAGATGGAATCAACCACATAAATACTACCATTTCATAATCACCTGTGCCAACTTCAAAAGCCAGTTAGATCTCAATCAACAGATTCAAAAGCAACCCAATGGTACATGCATGTATGGTCATGATGGGTGATCATACCATAATATGGTACACCCTCATGCATGCTATGACACTCACTTGGTAGAGATGGTGTTACTTCACATGCAAAGTATTGTTTCGGTAGAGAAATGTGGCTTTTGGGTAATGTTTGAATTCTTTGATATGAAAAATTTGTTCACTAACTGATATGCCCATTCCCAAGGGATGCATAGTTACCTATAATATAAATACAAGATTGAACACAATTAAATCTCTCTGCAGACACAAGATCCCATCCACGTTTGGGATCAACACATGCAGCCCCAAACACAAACCCTTTAAAAAACTTAATGTTGCAGATGAAGTCCTGTCCTGACAAATTAAAATTTTTTGATATCATTTCCTATAGACATAACCATAGTAGCACGCCCCACACCTTCATTTTCAAATGATCCTTCTAGTGTCTACTGATTCTTCAAGTGTCTACCAACTATTCCAGTACCATTCCACCCGCTTAAAATTATGCAGTTAGTCCTATGAGCTTCCTTTTTCATCAACACCCTTTGAGAAATCTTCTCAACATGCAAAAGGGCTTCATGCTCCACTTATTAGCACTTACTAATGGTAGACCCATGCGACAACATGAGAAATATATAATTATTTTGAGATGCGGTATAATGTATTATATATTCTTTAAATGTTATTATAAATAATTTGTTCTCTCTAAAAATTAAACAATTTATAAAAGTAATTTTTATCTATCATGCATTATAATTTTTTCTAATTTCTTTTGATAGAACTAAAATTTTTAAGTTTAAAATTTATTATTCAAATTTCTCATTCTTTTAAGGAGGTTATTATAATAACCAAAACTTATCACATAATTTCAATTAATATTACTGAAACAAGTGATATGCTCATTTAAATACATAGCCACGTAAGGGCCTAATTGGTAGGAGGATTTTTTTTTTTTTTTTGAAAACAGTATAAAAACAATTTTCAAAAAATTGAACTTGAAACTAGTTTTCAGATAATGATTTTTATATTATACATGTTTGGCTCCCACTTTTAAGAAAATTTTTCAAAATACTAAAAAAAAAAAAAAAAAAAAAAACTTGTTTAGGAGACCATTTCTATTTTTGAGGTTAAAAAAATATATATATATATTTACAAAAAGTAACGTATACAAAAAGTAGATTACCTTTTTTTTATGTGGATAATAATAAGGGAATAGAGCTCATGATGTTTTTTTTTTTTAATGATAAGTTTCAAATTTGAAGTGTATGTGGGAATTCTTTCTATGATAAAGACAAGCTCCTTAATTTAAGAGATAAAAGAGGTTGGACAAATATGTGTGGTCCATTGTTTTCAATTTATTTACAACTATGTTATTAAAAACATTTTCTATATCCTAAAAACATTCTCTTAGCCGTTTTCAAAATCATGTTCTAAACTAGGAAAATAGGATACTGTTTTTTAAAAATTGTATTTAAAAAATATTGGCCAAATAATAAATTCAAGTGTGGGACCTACCATTTTATGGATTGCAAAACAAAAAAACTATATTTAAATATTCTTACCAAATGAGCCCTAAATTGTGTTTTGATATAAATTTAAATTTTGACTTCCAAACTAACGAAGGATCAACTCAAAAAAAGATCAAACCAAATCTATAAAAGGGAGAGGACTTGGGATGGGGAACTTAAAAAACACAACACCAAAACGTATCAACTTGAAGTAGAGATATTAAAAAAACATAAAAATTTATCATAACCTAAAGTAGATTTGCAAGATATAATTAAAAATCTATATATATATATATATAGAGAGAGAGAGAGAGAGAGAGAAGAGAGAGAGAAGAGAGAGAGAGAGAGAGAGAGAGAGAGAGCATAATCACTTTTTTTTTTTTTTTTTTTTTCCAGGAGAGAATATAAGAGAGAATAACAAATTTATAGAATAAAATATAATGAAAGGAATATTCAAATTAAAAGGTATAGTTGTAAACACTAAATTATCCAAGTCATGCTATATAATAGAATAAAATTATATCAATATATACTATATTTATAATAAAATAGAATCATATCTAACAATCAAAGCAAAAAAGATAACTTTATATATTTTCAGTTTATATTCAACCGGAAAAAAAAAAAAAAAATCATATCCCACCACTCTATTCATATTTGTATGTTAATGTAGTATTTAAGGTTAGGTTGAAGGGTCCATTTCCACTCCCACTTAAAAAGCCATATGTTATTTTCATTAACTTTGAGAGAGAAAATAAAGATAAGAACTTTTTTTTTTTTTTTTAGTTTATACTCACCCAAATTGGACAAAACTTGATGAAAGTGGACCAAATTGAACCAAATAGATAGATGCGGACCTACTTGGACTGACATGGATCAAATTGGATTGAAGTGGGTGTTTATTATCTCTATCTCTTGAAGCTGATGAAAGTGATGTATGGTTCTCTAAGTAGGAGCGGAACTTAACCCTTCAACTTGGCCTCAAATACTACATTAGCATATGAATATTAATACAGTGGTGGAATATGATTTTTTTTTTCCCCGAGTCAGTATAAACTAAATTAAATAAATGGTGTCTCCACTCTAGTTGTTTTTATTATATGTATTTTCTACTATAAGTTACACTTTTAGGTTCAAGAATATATAAAGTCATGGTAAAAAAGTGATGGTCTTATCATGATTAGTAAATTACAATTAATTTTGAGAATGTGTAAAGGCATAATGCATTATTGCATGCGCAGACACACACACACATATATAATGATGGAAAGAAAATAATAATATGGTCATTGGGATGAATTAAGAGAAGTGTAACAAGAATAAATTATATACTTTAGCTTTTATATATCATATAGATAGAGGAGCCTTAAGAAGTCTGGCTTAAGAAGTGTATATTTCACAAACGCCAGGACTAATTCTGCATCAGAGGCATTTAAAGCCCATTATCTCAACATAATAACGAGTATAAAGTTTTGACATGAGCAATTGGTGTTGAGCAGCAATTTTGAAAATTTTAGATGCATAAATAAAGCTTTGTAGATGTTTCTGTTGGAAATCTAATACTCTAGAAGATGTATACATTTGTCATTAATACTAACCGGTTCAGTGTGCATGTTTAGGAAACACGATGAGTGACTATCACGGTTAAAAAAAAAAAATTGACCTAAATATCCTAGTGTACAACATTTTACCTTAAATAGGTGAGCCTCGTCTCTAACTCTAACCTCAATCATTTTGTTCTTGGAAAGCCCTTTTATTTATTTATTTATGAACGAAAAAAGGGCTTCACATGTGTAATCATTGACCCGGTTTAATTGAACCCATAAAACTCATGGCGTGAGACACCCCTAGGTGCGTTAGGGTTATTCATGTCATGACACAACATTTTTGTGAAATGCACGACTCGAATAGGCAACTCCTGGACCCATAGGTGTGACCCAGTTTAGGACTTCTACCATCGCATCATGCCCTTATGGGTGTTCTTGGAGAGCCCTTAACTTGGGTTAGATCACTCCATATAATGGTTTAATCATGGTTTCACAATATATAGAAAAATAATAAGTTAATCAAGTAACTTGTGAACAAATTCGAACTCGTTCGACAAAAGAATGAGTCAAGTTTGAATATAAAATTTTGTTTGGTGATGATGAGCACAAACTCAACTTGTGTCTGAAAAAAAATTTAAATGAACAAGCTTGATTTTTTCTTACTCAACTAAGGTGGGCTGTTTACAGCCCTATTTGTATCCATTTTGTACATTCTTTGTTTCTTGCACTAATCTTGTGTCTAGTTAATTATTAAGATAATATCAAATGTCAATCCAGTTGAAGTCGTTCAAATATTGGCTCAACACAAAATTCTTCACATTGGGTCTTGCAAATGCTGTATATTGGTATGTTTTAGCATCAAAACTCAAAAACATTCTACAAATTTGTGATGGTACTGTAACACAATTGTAAAACTAAATAATACTTTTTTAATGTGTAGTAAGAGAAATAGAGATTAGAGAGAGAAGTGAGAAATATTTTTATATTATTTTTATTTACTTTAAATTATTTTAATGTGTAGTATGGTAAAATAAAAGTTAAAATGTTAGGTGCATTGTAAAATAGTATAGTATAAATGATAAAATAGCTTTGAAATGGTAAAATGAATTGTTTTTTTGGTAAATATATTGTTACACCAGTAATGGATGTTGAAGCACAAACACGGCAAATTGGGTGACATATTCATGTTGATCACATGTTTCCGACATGACTTCCTGCATCTCGTATGGATCATTGACTTGTTGTCAGCGAGATTTGAGTTATTCTCCGGATTAGGATCCGGTGTAAAAAATTTTCACTTTTTTACTTTTTTAATTTTTACTTTTTACCTTTCATAAAGTTTTTCTTTACTCTTTTAATTAATGGTTGAGATTGAAAGTTACTTTTTACAACTATCAATCTCAACCATTAAAAGTAATTACATCAGACGCAATACCCACTTGATCTCAATCCTCATTCTCCTTATGTACTCTTTTTTTTCTAAGTTCACACAACACAACACTTTACTTTTTTTTTTTTTTTTTTTTTTTTTTGTTTACATGGTTTGCTTTAATGGAAAGCTTTAGGAACTTTTTTTCTTTTTCTTAATTAGGCATAGGTAGAAGAAAGAGTTGGCTCTTTTTCTAAGTTCACACAACACTTTACTTTTTTAATTTATTTGTTTACACGGTTTGCTTTACTAGAAAGCTTTAGGAACTTTTTTTCTTTTTCTTATTTAGCCATAGGTACAAGAAAGAGTTGGATCCAATGCCATAACTAGGGTTATTGCACCGTGCCATGTGAGATTTATGATTGAGTAAAATGTTTTTTTAACTTTTTTATCTTATCAACTTTATATCTTATAGGGATGATTATTGCAGGATAATGTCAATTTGTATTGGAAGTCTCTAGGAACTTAAGTAGCCTTGAATAGTCAAAGATTTAGGGTTCGTTTGGGATTTGGTTATTTTGTTGAAATTGAAATTTTTTTACTGAAAGTAGTGTAGATAAAGGTAAAAGTTAGCTGAAATAGTATAGTGTGATCTATGAATAGTAGCAAAAAAAAGCTGAATAGTAAAATAAGTGGGCAAAAATAATATTTACCAAACAGACACTTATTTGTTTATGGTCTTAGAGGAATATATCAATATATATATATATATATATTGTAAGTGGGTTTCAAATCGACCATAAGAGATTTTATTCGTTGATCTAATTGAAATTCATGATTTTGATTATAAGCTGATTTGGGATAACTAAGATTATATGGATTTGGATAAAGTTAAATACAAAATTGATTGTAGATTAAGGTTACAACTTTACTCAATAAAATAAATATTGTTAAATATTTTGAAAATCTAATTATTGAATTGTATGCTCTTTACACCCTTAATGTACATGACAAAATTTGTGTCAATTAAATATTATTTACCATATAATTTATAAATTTATATTTTATATATAATTTTAAACTGCAAAAATTTGCAATTTAAACAATTTGTTGATAACATAGTTATTAATATTTAATTTTTTTAGAAATTTTGTAAGCATAGAAGATATAAAAAGAAGATATAATTCAATGATGGATTTATCAAATTTCACCCCTAATAAAGAAGTATTAAAGTAGGCCTTAACTCTAACCAATTTTATAGCTCATTAAACTTTGTCCTATGGATTTTTCCCTAGAACCTACATGTACATAAATTATTACAGTATATATAGCAAGGGAGACAATTAATCTTCATAAAACCCTATGTTTATAACATTAACAACAATAAAAATAAACATCATATAATCAAGCTACATTTAACACACTCTTTTCCAACTAATCCTTCATTAGAGCTTGATACAAGTTAGTCCTTCATCCTATGTACTTTTTCAGCAATATTCGCGGTGATCCCTCGAACAAATCCAATAAATAACTCTCTAAATCATCTGCTGTGTACTTTATGTATTTTCCAGCATACCTTCCACTCTCTACTTGATTCCCAAGCATTCCCATAAATGAGCGGTAAGCCGTGATCACGTTTTCCATTATAGATATCCTAAGATCTTGCCGGAGCTGAGCATCGGGGACCTTCCAAGCAGTTTGAACCCTATATACTTCCTCAAAACTAGCATTGAAATTCTTAAATCTGTTCGAGGCATTAGAAAAGCTCTGACCAACCCCTTCATCCTTCAAACAAAGCAACACTTCCGTCCAAGAAGCCTTATAATAACTCGTCGCGTATTGCCTTACCTGCTCATGGTGTTTATGAACCCAATTATCACCTAAGAACCCACCAAGATCCAAATATTTCACCTTCTGCACTATATACAGAGTATTATTCATCAGAAAAATATACTGCAATGCATCATCATCTCCATAGAGCTTCGATTTCTTCTGAAGATTGAACTGTAAACATGTTATCAACACTAACAACTGCCTACCTAACGGAGTCAATGCTTCTAATCGATCATCATCTTCATCAATATTTCCCAACAACAAGTTCAGAGTATCACTATAATCCAGAAGCGACTGCACATAACCCATCACGTACCGCGACAGCGGGTCAATCTCACCGCTCTGCATAAATTTCACAGATGTTCCATTGTAAACCGCATTCTCAAGCTTGGGAAATGTCCCCCTGGCTGCCTCGCTAAGCCTGGTGAGCACATCTTTCACCTTATTGATCACTACATTGTCAGTAATCAACCCTTCCAATTGCGCCAATGCCTCAGCCATCGCGTCATACATGTCGAGAATCCCAAAGAGCTTCTGAGGCGATTTTCTCCCAATTGCAACGGCTTTACCGAAGCTCAATAACTGCATCACGCAACCTTTCATGGTTTCATTGAAGCGAATCTCTTTGCTTTCACTCTTCTTGCTGTTGAGAATCAACCTAACCACGATCTTCACGAATTGAATCCACTTCCCCATCTCCACCCTTAGTGAGTTCCACTTGATTTTCTGAACCTCTTAGATTCTCAACTTCTTGATATCTAAGAACAAGAGGTGCTCAACCAAAGATGTTCCATCATCGGTCTCTGACTTGTTGGGCGGTAATAATAATGATGGTAAGGAAATGTGCTTAGGAGTTGATACATTAGACACTGAACTGTCTGTGTCCGACATGTTGGGTGGTGGAAAGAAGTGATCATATGAGGGTATGTAACGATTTTGATCTATAATTTCATGGTAATCGGGACTGTCTATTTGAGAACTGGCTGGTGGGAAGATTGACATTATGGAATATGAGGAGGGTATGGAACGACTTCGAACAATTATTTCATAATATTCGGGACTGTCTATTTGAGACCTGGCTGGTGGGAAGATTCCCATTATGGAATTGGAACGAGAGAATACTGAAGGTGTTCCATAAAATAGTGAACTAGCATCAGTCTCAGACTTTGTGGCTGGGAAGAGTGATGAAATGTTAAGAGGGGAGTTTGGATTTGTTCTGTTCCATACGCTACTGTCACTGCCAGCTTCCGACTTGGCTGAGGGAAAAAATGACCCTACTAGTGACACACTTCTTTCTCTGATATCGTAGCTTGAATGAATCATTCTTGTTGCGATTTCTCTGACCTCATCATCAACTTTTGGGTCGATCAAGTCAACCGAAGTGTCGTCGTCTAAGCTCGGACCACGCTCGTTAAGCCGCAAGCTACCATTATTGTCAAAGAAGCTGGTCGTGGTGGTGGTAGCCATAGGGTTTCAAATTTTAGGATTTGGATCAAAGAGAGAAATAAATAGACAGAAAACGAAAGAGCCAGGCAATTTTTAATGGTTTTGTTTCGAGGAAGCTGAGTAGAAAACGAAGATGTGGTGCGGTGATTTTCAAAAAAGAAAAAAGAAAATTGAAGGGAATGGAAATATGGTGTGTAGATGAGAGCGTCAAGTGCGGGAACTTTATAAAAGGTTTTTGGGCATGAAAATTTCTGGACAGTGTTCCAAACCAATACAGAAATTACTCCCCGTACAAAGACTCCAAACACATCGACTTTTTTTTCTTTTTTTGCTTAAAACTCTGACTGAGCTTTGGGATCCGGCTAACATTGCGTGCGTGTTTGGGTTGCACTAAAAAGGTACGTAGACGCGTGTCTGCGTGTGTGGGTTTCGTGCACTTTTTACGGACCAACTTCAAACATATTGACTTCTATTTTTTGGCTGAAAACTTTGACTGGGCTTATGTATGTTTGGATTGCATTGAAAAGATAAGCAGACACGTGTTTGTGTTTTTTGTGTGAGTCTTGTGCACTGTTTACAAGATTCACAAGTTTTTTTTTTTTTTTTTTAAGAAAAATAATTTTAAAATTGGGTTTCACGGCACTATTTATACATTTAAAATTTGTTTTGCTATAGTATTTTCAGTTTTCAATATTCAGCAATAAGCAGTATCTAAACAAACCCTGCGAATTTCAGCAGTATTTTCAAAGATCAAACTGTAGCAGGTTTCGTAAACTTTTGTGTCCTTTCTTAGCATTTATTAAGGTGTGTTGGCTTTATTTGTATTATTGGCCTATTAGAGCATCTGGTGTTATTTTTTTAGCTATTTGACATCACAAAAAGTTATTTTATCTATTTTACCTACTCACTTTACAAAACATATAGCAGCAGTAGATCTATTTTAGCTTTTAATATAATAAAATAATATAAACATCACAATAAAATAATATATCTACTACAATAAACAACAATTACAACTACCACAACCACTACCGCTCCCCTCCCACTGTTGTTGCTACTACCACCGCCGCCGCCACATGATAGCAAATAATCGTCTAGTGTTAACAAGTTTAATGAACATTTTCCCCTTATCCCTCATAAATTAATTCCAAAGATTCACCAATCAAATATTCATCATACATGTTGAATATTAACTCTGATACCATGATGAATATTAGCTCTGATACCATGTTAAATGGAGAATATTATCAAATGCAATGTGTTATACCATGTTGTGTATGCTAGAGAGGATGCGGAAGAGAAAGCATAGAATAGGAACATCAAGAACACGAGAGTTACGTGGTTCAGCCTTGACGGCCTACATCCACGGAGGAATCCCTTAAGGGCTACATCTTTATTGTGTAGGAGTGTAGTACAATAACCTGTGTTACAATGAACCCTAACATGAGTATATATAGGCAACTAAACCCTACACTACTAGTACAAGCAGGAATGAGCTTAGGCCTATTACATTGGGCTAATATATGTTTAATATATATCTCTAACACCCTCCCTCAAACTCAAGGCGGAAGCTAGATGAAGGCTTGAGGTTGGATAAGTATGAGAAGATCACTTCGAGATGCCTTGAAGAATGCCTTTGAAGAAACCACAATGAAGAATGTGCCAATTGACCAATTTCGGAGTTTCAAATGAAGAAACGGAGTCCAAAATTGGAATCTATGCGAAAAACTGAGCAAGATAGGCACTTTCGAAAATTTTGACTTTTGGTCAAAGGTCAACACAAAAAGTCAAAGTCAACGGATTTGGTCAAAGTAAACGGTCAGTGCTCACGCGTCGGGTCGGTCCGGGTCAACAGTCAACTAGGTGACATGGTGCTGACGAGGTGACACTGCTGACGTGGCGAGCTGCGTGGCTGATGACGTGGTGATGACGAGGCCTTTTGCTGACGTCATTAATGACGTCATCATATATTTCGGCGAGTGGCTGGCGCGTGGAGGAGAAGCCAGATACCAAATCGGCGCGTGGAGGCGCGTGCTTAATCAGTTGAAAGCCAGATTTCTTCTGTAGGCAGATCGGTGGTCGACATGGCCAATAGGGCGGCGCGTGTGACTAATTAATGAGCTACAAAAGAGGAAATCGAGGCGGCGCGTGGGGAGGTTCTGGAGCTGTTGGCGGCGCGTGGCGGCGCGTGAGGCCGCCATTGGAGGCCGTGTTCCTGGGTTTTGGTCGCGGGAGGTCGTGGATCACGTCTGTGGTGTTGGTTTCATCAGGCGAGGCTTGGATTTGCACAGATCTGAGAAGTTGAGTCACGGCTTTGCTTGAGTTTGTGGATCTTGGACACAGCACTGAGCCACGGTGGCTGCAAGATGCCATGGAGTCTAGATTCAGCAGAAAAGCATGTCTGACTTCTGATGGTGATGTGTACATTAAAATCTTCTTTGCTTGCTAGAGATTTTGTTTGATGCCAAGAACGAAGTTTGGCTCTGATACCATATTAAATGGATAATATTATCAAACACAATGTGTTATACCATGTTGTGTATGCTAAAGTGGATGCGGAAGAGGAAGCATAGAATAGGAACATCAAGAACACGAGGGTTACGTGGTTCAGCCTTGACGGCCTACATCCACGGAGGAATCCCTTAAGGGCTACATCTTTATTGTATAGGAGTGTAGTACAATAACCTGTGTTATAATGAACCCTAACATGAGTATATATAGGCGACTAAACCCTAGACTACTACATTGGGCTAATATGACTAATATATATCTCTAACACCCTCCCTCAAACTCAAGGCGGAAGCTTGATGAAGGCTTGAGGTTGGATAAACATGAGAAAATCACTTGAAGATGCCTTGAAGAATGCCTTTGAAGAAACCACAATGAAGAATGTGCCAATTGACCAATTTCGGAGCTTCAAATGAAGAAACAGAGTCCAAAATTGGAATTTACGTGAAAAACTGAGCAAGATAGGCCCTTTTGGAAATTTTGACTTTTGGTCAAAGGTCAACGCAAAAAGTCAAAGTCAACAGGTCAAAGTCAACAGATCAGGGTCAAAGTCAACGGCTACATGGACCGGGTCGGGTCACGGATCGGGCTGCAGAGCCGCTGACTCATCCTGATGACGTGGTGCTGACCTGGACTAGGGCTGACGTGGCAACAGCTTGCGTGGTGCTGGCGTGGCAGGATGACGTCATCAGATGACGTCAGCATCAGACTTCAGGTGCGTGACGTTATTCCACCGGCGCGTGGAGAACTCCGGTAGGCGCGTGAGAGCGTGTGCGTTGGAGATTGGTGCTCGGACTTCTGGGTTTGGCAGATCGGCTAGCTACGAGGCCGTCATGGTGGCGCGTGTTGCCGGAGGAGGATCTGCTCCTGAGGAATCCGAGGCGGCGTGTGAGCTACAACGGAAGCGCGTGGTGGCGCGTGAGGCTGCCGTTGGTGGCTGTGTTTCTGGGTTTTTGTCGCTGGAGGTCGTGTAGCACGTCTGTGGTATTGGTTTCATCAGGCGAGGCATGGATTTGCACAGATTTGAAAAGTTAAGCCACAGCTTGCTTGGTTGTTGGATTTTGACACAGTACAGAGCCATGGTGGCTGCGAGATGCCGTGGAGTCTAGATCCGGCAGACAAGCATGTGTGACTTTTGATGGTGGTGTGCACGTGAGAATCTTCTTTGCTTGCTAGAGATGTTTGTTTGATGCCAAGAATGAAGTTTGGCTCTGATACCATGTTGAATATTAGCTCTGATACTATGTTAAATGGATAATATTATCAAACGCAATGTGTTATACCATGTTGTGTATGCTAAAGTGGATGAGGAAGAGGAAGCATAGAATAGGAATATCAAGAACACGAGGGTTACGTGGTTCAGCCTTGACGGCCTACATCCATGGAGGAATCTCTTAAGAGTTACATCTTTATTGTATAGGAGTGTAGTACAATAACCTGTGTTATAATGAACCATAACATGAGTATATATAGGCGACTAAACCCTAGACTACTAGTACAAGCAGGAATGGGCTTAGGCCTATTACATTGGGCTAATATGACTAATATATATCTCATGTTAGAGATATATATTAAACATATATATCTCTAACAATACAGATGCTTGAATTCACGAATCAAGTTTGTTCGCCACAATCACGAATAAAATAAACAATTCCTCGTTAAAAATTAAAAAAACACTAAGAAGATTCACCAAGCAATCACTCTGACACACACTGATACTCATTAAACAAATACTTGAATTCACGAATCAAGTTTGTTCGCCACAATTGCAAATCAAAAAAACAATTTATCATTAGAAAAATAAAAAAACACTAAGAATATTTCACCAATCAAACATTCCACACACACTGATACTCAATTTAACACGCAGATTAACCTCAATTCATTACAACCAACTATTATTTGGTCACCAAGAAGCTTAATTCTAGTCCCCCCCAAAAAAAGGGAATTCTCATTCACAAAAGTTTAAAATTCTCATCCCACATTTTCTCAGCAACCAAACACAACCCCAGATCAACACCCAAAACACAACCATTTCATCACGAACTACCTACAACACATTGCACACAGCAACAGCAGTAGCAATTTCCCATTGATTTCACTCAGCACAAATCAAATTCATGCAATGCAAAAAAAAAAAAAAAAAAGGGTTACAAATATCTCCCTCTCTCCCTTTGCCGGCTAGTGAAGGGGATGCCTTCATTTCTTTTAATTTCACACTAAGCACAAACGCACTCACACACGCACTCACACACGCTACTCTCTGCCTCTCTCTTTCACTCTCTCATTGGTGTCCATCTCACAGCCACCTCCACCATTTTTCAGACAAGGCTATTGGAAAAACTCTATAGGAAAAACCTAAGGCTCACTCATCCTTCTTATTTGAGATAAAAATTTCTAATCTTTTTTGTAGGTTTAAAGCTTTTGCTTGAGATTATTTTAATCTACCTTTGATAATGATTTNACGAGGGAATACAATTGTTGGCATCTTCCAAACAAACAGCAGCTATACTAGGTGGATGACTACCCGAATAGAAAAAACAAGATAACATAGAATCTAATAAGAACTTTGCTGCAGTATGAGCAGCAGAGTTACGGCTTCTTTTGACCCAATTAAAAGATCATGATGTAAAAGACAAAGCTAGCTAACTAATATTTGAAATAAACTATGAGATGGACCAGGTGAAGTTGCCAGAACAATCAAGGATGGCATGAATGCAGACCTTTGACAGCATCTTTGAATTTGCATTAATGTCAATGTTATAAACATGGATACTTTAGGTGCATGATGCGCTTAAAATGTGTAACGTCCCAGGTTCAAAAAAAGAAAAAAGAGAATGTGGCCAGATTTTGAGACCCACGTGAGGCCCCCCACCTACCTCTTATTTCCCAACCGCTTATTCTTACAAAATATCTCCCTCTCTCCCTTTGCCGGCTAGTGAAGGGGATGCCTTCATTTTCTTTTAATTTCACACTAAGCACAAACGCACTCACACACGCACTCACACACGCTACTCTCTGCCTCTCTCTTTCACTCTCTCATTGGTGTCCATCTCACAGCCACCTCCACCATTTTTCAGACAAGGCTATTGGAAAAACTCTATAGGAAAAACCTAAGGCTCACTCATCCTTCTTATTTGAGATAAAAATTTCTAATCTTTTTTGTAGGTTTAAAGCTTTTGCTTGAGATTATTTTAATCTAACCTTTGATAATGATTTTTTTGGTTTTTTTTTTTTTGTTTGTTGTTTGTTGTTGTTGTTGTTGAAGGACAATACACTAAAAACTAAATAGCTACATCAAGTTCAGGAACAGCCTGTTAAAATGCATTCCAACAAAGTCATCCTCAAAAGCATTAAAGAAGTCCACAGGCGGACTATTAAACATAATAAAATTGAACTCCTGGTTAGCACTCATTCTAGCCAGCATATCAACATATCAGTTAGCTTGACGGTGATTAAACTGAATTCGCTGGATTCAGGAAGCCAGCTGCCTGCAATCACCCAAGATAGAGGAGATTACATGGTTTACATAATCTGGATTTTTAAAGACATCCACAACCACTTTTGCATCTATCTCAACAATAAGGCAAGATATATTCATATTACAGCAAAGCACAAGCCTATCCCTAAGTCCCCACACCTCTGCAACAAAGTTGTTTGTTGATCCAATATGCCTGGCGAAGCCTACTACCCACCCACCACGTTCATCTCTAACGATACCCCCACAACCAGCCCGCTCCAAGCTATTCATGGAAGATCCATCGGTATTCAATTTCTTCCACCCTGCTGGAGGCTTCTGCCATCGGATTCTTCTATCAGTTTTACAGATTGGGTTTCTTGGCGAAGTCACACAATACATAAACTCCAAGGCTTGGTTTTCAATGATGAGAAGACAAGGTTCTGCAGGAAGATCTGACCTTGCGGTTGGATATGGCATCTGTACCATTGAATCTAATCTATCCTCTAAGACCTCAAGTTGCTTCCTAACATAAGCAAATTCAGTGACCTAAAATGAAGGAGTTGAAGGAGAAAAAGTCAACTGGTGAGGCTTCATGAATATCAAACCCACTACTTGATGTAACACTAAGAAAAAATGTTACCTTCCCAACAGCAGACAAGCAATGCCTCATATTAGCCAAGGTTTCTGCAGCCCGAGGAAGATCACCACTGGCAAAAGCATCTTCCACAGTAGAACTTAGTTGAGTTAACCCGGCAGCATCCTGTTCTTAAATGCAAATAAGTATACCTAATTAAACAAACAATCTTCATTTCCTACACTTTATCAACTCCTATGACTAACACATACAAGAAACCAGGATTATTCTACCTGCAAAGTCTCATACGCGGCTTCCATTCTCTGTTTGATGGAATCAACTTTAGCAAGGGCAGCTATAGATTCTGCCGAGCTTCCCTCTGCCTGAAGATGACAACAAAATGGTTGTAAGAGAGAGAGAGAGCATCTTGCCATGTAATATCCATCTAAATTTGGAAAAATTTGATACCTTGCTGGCAGATGCTATCCACCAGAAAGGATCAGTAGCGCAATGTAAATAAATATAGAAAAAAAAATTTACAAAAACAAACTTAATCCAAAATAAATATATAAGAGAAAGTCACTGTTAAGCGCATGTTGTATCCATGTGCTATGATGAAACTACTCAAAGCCAGGCAAAGAACCCAAAAACTTGATGATGATATTATTCACAATCTCCTCTTAAGAATTTAGAGATTCTGCAAGCCGTCACTTGCCCTTCTCATGATATTGCTATGTTGAAGAACTCAATTAACGTTTTCTGGTACGTCCAGAAATTAAATGCCAAGATGGCATCAATTTCAAAAAGATCTAGAAATGAGATGTTTCAATTTCTAATTTCTAATCCCATGTTCATTTTCCTTGAGTTTTCCTATAATTAGAAGGTTGCCTAAACCAAGCCCCAATTCTATTACCCTCACTATACACAGCACATGCATATTCTCAACTCCCAAATAATAAAAACCCCAGTGCCTCAATGCCTCCCCTTTTGGTCACATTTCCTCATCGGTCAAACTAAACTAACAGCATTCTAACATAAATCTGTAACACCCACCTTTAGATTTGTTAAGGAGAAATGAGATCAAATGGTTGTATAGGCAAAATTTAGCGAATAAGTTCAAAGAGCAATGGTACACTCTAATCCACCGAACATTGCAAATATAATAATGCAAACTCTAGTCTCCGTATATCTGGCACATTTCCTCAGTGACTAAACATTACCACCACAATAACATTTTAAAAAGTCGTCGTAATTGGCACAAGTCAGTGAAAAATTATACACTCTCAACCATTAACAGCGCAGAGCTAATAATGCAAAACTCTAATCTCATTAAATTTGCCACACTTCTCAGTAACCAAACAATACCGCGACAAAAATACATAAATTTTTTGATTTATAACTGTAATTGGCACAAACTGAACAATGATACAGTCCGATCCACCAAGCAACGCAAATCTAACAATGCATTCTCTAATTCTCCTTAGATTTGGCACATTTTCTCAGTAACCAAACAATACCACAACAAAAATCAAACAATTGCGATTGGCCCTACAAAATCCAGTGAACAATGAATAGAATAGTCACGCAAATCTCACAATGCAAAACTCTCTAACTTGTTCAAAAAACGGAACCGAATATTCAAGAAATAAAAAGTCAAGAAATGCACCTTCTTGAGCTTCTGAAGGATTCCGGCGGCGACGGAGCGGAGCGAAGCGGCGTGGCGTCGTCGCGCAATCGGACGACGTCGCGGTTGGCACGCGCCACGCGGAGGAGAGCGGAGGCGCTCTGCTCCTAGAGCGAGGCGGCGATCTCCTCCGAGACCATCTGGAGCTTCATCTCCAGATCGACCAGGTGGTTGTCGAGCGAGTCATCTGGGTGGCGACTCTGAGTCGCCGAGTGAGCTGAAGGACTTCTTACATTTTATTTATTTATTTATTTTAAATTATTTTATTTTTTTTTAACCCAAGCTTACATTCCGTTAGATTTAACTCAAAACTTAGGACAAAAAGTTAAGTATTACATAATTATTACTTTGGGAGGTGAATCGTGCATGAATGTCATTTTTTAGAGAATTAAGTTATAAGTGTTCTTTAACACTCGTCAATTGGACTCTAATTTTGTAATTGAATTAGAAAAGTGTATCTATGATTTCATACAAATGGTTTATAGGATTTTTAAAAGTACAACTTATTAATTTATAAGTAAATGGTAAAAGAATTTTTTAAAATTTAGTATAAATATACAACACTTTATTAAAATTAACATGCCTAATCCGTCCAATTTACTGAGTTAAAAGTATTTAAATTTTCAACCAACCTATCGTTTTTTAAAAGTTAGAATTGAAAATTTTCTAACCCCGTTAATGGTGATTTGGTTGAAAATTCTCCTTAGTGTTGCGTGGTTGTTTTTTTTTTTTTTTTTTTTTCATAATAATTGGATGACCTGATGTCTCCTTAATTTAATGCAAATAAAGATAGATTTTATTTATTTATTTGAGAATGTTAGGACATATGTGGATATTGTTAGATACATATGTTATGCAAATTGGCTACTTATTTGATAAAACGCACTATACTTGTAATTGGGTAGATCTAGAATGAGTTTAGTATCTTAAGGAACAAGAGTTCAAGTCTAGTATTGAAGTTATGCAAATCTATCTAAGAAACAAGTAAATAAGTGTTGTTCATTTAAACTCGACAGATAGCTCGACAGATTCATATCCATCAAAGTTTAATGACTGATGCTCAACAGCTACTCGACAGAAGCTGTATCTGTCGAAAATTACTAAATTCAATTTTTCATATCTGATTTCACGCATATCCAAGTGTATTTGTAATGTTTTTTTTTTTTTTTTTT
>NW_027070220.1:244525-263445 GCF_002906115.3 Quercus suber
TGTCTCTCTCTCTCTCTCTCTCTCTCTCTCTCTCTCTCTCTCTCTCTCTCTCTCTCTCTCTCTCTCTCTCTCTCTCTCTCTCTCTCTCTCTCTCTCTCTCTCTCTCTCTCTCTCTCTCTCTCTCTCTCTCTCTCTCTCTCTCTCAATGACTAGTGATAAACCAACTCAATTATAGCTATAGCTATAGCTATATGTAACGTATATTGATAAATTTTGAATGTGTATGTATTGCTTCATTACAATCAACTTTTGAATATGTATGTGTAGTATTGTTTCATTAAAATTGTGTATAAAAAAAACTAGTTATTTAATTTCTTTTGTAATTATATATTTGATATAGATGTCAAATCTTACAAAGTTTAAATTTCTTATGTAATTATGTACTTAATTTCTTTTGTAATTATATATTTTAGGCAATCATTTCTTATCATGGAACCTTGATACTAAGATTTCATCTGGAAGCAATGAATCTTGATGAGATTTATGTTGATGTAATAAATCCTGAAGATATTATTATGGATGGCAACAGAGTATCCCAGAAGGATTGTTCAAATGCAATAATTTTTATTTGTTGTTATATACATAAAAACTGAGTACTTTACTATAAAAGACCCCTTAAGAGAATTACAAGTTCTAGAAGAACTTAATCATCCTAAAAGCCCAGTATGACTAAAGTTATAATAAACTAAAGGTGCAAGTAAATTAATCTGACACTTTAAAATCAGCCCATAATTAAAATTATACAATAAAAGACACATATATTATGTTTTGAACATACTCCTGTAGCAGCAATATTGAATGCATATGTTCATAAAGTGTTATGAACTAATGTTTTATCTTCTAATGGCTTAACAAAATAATGAGATATTGCTGAAAACCCTCCAAGGATTATGAAAATAAGTGTACGTTATAGGTGTGGAATGGAAGGTCGTTGGTCACGTACTTGTCGTATTCCTAAACATTTGGTAGATCTATACCAAGCCTCCATAAAAGAAAAGGGAAAGGGAATTGAAACAAACTTTGTTGATCATAATGATCTTGAAGATCCCATGAATTATCTTGACCTTTCAAATGGAGTGAATATAACTCATCTTGATGTCTCTGATTTCTTTAAGGATGTTGATGGAAAATTTGATAATTTGATTGGTGATGGAAATGTCCATACCAATTAATTATTTTTCTTTTATTATATTATGGCATTGTAATAAGTATTTTTATTTTTATATGTTTCATTTAAGTTTAAAGTAATAAAGTTTAATTTATGTTTTGTATATATGAAAATGCATAGGTCCTACTGGTAAAATCAATTCCAAGATGACTAGGGAAGATTTTTGTCTAGCAAACAGTGCAACAACTCATATGATCCTTAAAGAAAAAAAAAAAAAATTCAGAATTTAAAATTGCACAAAGCCAATGTCAATACCATATCAGGTTCATCGAACTTAATTGAAGGCTCTGGAAGAGCGATTATCATGTTGCCAAAGGACACAAAACGTTGTATTGATGATGTTTTATATTCTTCTAAATCAAGCAGAAATTTACTCATCTTTAAGGATATACGTTATAATGGTTATAATATTGAAATCAATAACGAAGGCAGTGAAGAATTTCTTTATATTACTTCAATAGTATCGGGCCAAAAGCTCATATTAGAAAAATTATCTATTTTCTCTTCTGGCTTATATTATATTACAATTGAATTAAATGTTGCAATACACCAAAAGTGTTTGGAACCAAAGGTTTTTATGCTTTGGCATGATCGTCTTGGATATCCAGGATCAATAATGATGCATCGAATTATTGAAAACTCTCACGGACAACCCTTAGAGAACCAAAAGATTCTTTTACCTAGTGATTATCCATGTAGTGCATGTTCGCAAGGTAAATTAATTACCAAACCATCACATTCAAAGATTGTTGTTGAATGTCCATCTTTCTTAGAAAGAATTAAGGGTGATATATGTGGACCAATACACCTTCCTTGTGGTCCATTCAAGTATTTTATGGTTTTAATTGATGCATCAACTAGATGGTCACATGTATGTCTACTTTCTACTACAAATGTTGCATTTGCTAGGCTTCTTGCTCAAATAATTAGGTTGCGAGTACAATTTCCTGATTATCCAATTAGGAAAATTTGTTTAGATAATGCTAGTAAATTCACATCTCAAGCTTTTGATGACTATTGCATGTCAATTGAAATTGATATTGAACATCCTATTGCCCATACACATACTCAAAATGGTTTAGTTGAATCACTTATCAAGAAACTTCAAATAATTACTCAACCTTTGCTTATGAAATCAAAATTACCAATTTCTTGGATAATGTGCATGTATCTTGTTATTAGTTTCCTCTAATATTTCAGTAATTTTTCTTTCAAAAAATTATAATATTTTGCAATCTATCCTATAGAAAAATAAAAAGACAAATAGGGTACTGTAGTGTTATGTTCATACTATATGTATTTATAGATTTGAAAAACATATGATATGGTGACTAATATAGATAGGCACGTTTCATTCATACTTAATGCAAATACACTTCTCAAAAAAAAGGAAAAAAAAAAAAGAATGCAAATGTTGTTTTGATAAAATCAAAATGCGAATAGATATCCTTCAATTATTTTCTTTACATTCTTTTTTTTTTTTTTTTTGAGAATCAAGCCGAGCACTTTTATTCATTATCAGGAAAATCTGAAAAAACAAACTGGTGAATGTCAGATGGAACATGCTCCATCCAAACTAATAAAGGAAAAGAAACTATTGCTCTCTTAGCCAATGCATGGGCCACACAGTTACCCTGCCGCCTAATATGAGAGAAAGAGTAAGTTCTAAGCGAACTAATCATAGACATAATGTCTTTTACAATCTGACCAATGGAAGAGTGGCTGCAATCTGCTGACCCTAACGCTCTGCACACTATCTCCGAGTCACCCTCAAATTCAGAGTCCAAATATGATATTCTTTACATTCTTGATTGTGTGTTAATACTATTTTTTATGTACTTATTTCAATTGTTGCAAAAGCAATTAAATTTGAGTAAGAATATCATATTTCAAATTAATTGTTTCCCATACAAATCTTAGAAAAATGACATTAAAATGCCATTATAATTAAATAATTAATGCACCACTTAACATAATTAATAAAATAAAATAAAAGTGTTTATCCTATTAGTAATCACAAATAAAAATGGTTCATTATATAAAATTTATAAAAACAATCATATAATCCCTCTAATATGCATAACTAATGCACAACTATGATTAATTAATATATGCATTATTCTATTGGCTAATCCAAAAGCTAATACTTTAATATAAATTCAACCTTTGTTGAGGTAGAAGACTAATTAAATAAAATCTCAAAGAAAGCGCCACATGATAGATTCTCATTTGCTCTTGCATAAGATATATATATATATATATATATTTATATAATTGATTAATTGGCCCAATCGGTAAACTAACAAACTGCATCTTTTAATTTGCATTGGATGTCAATGTTATAGTATCAATGCTTGCATGCATGATGCATATAATATGCATTAATGTAGTGTTTTCTTTGGGATAATACCAAAAAAAAAAAAAAAAGTAGTATTTTTTTTTCCTGATGCAGTTACTAGGGTTGTTGTTGCACCATATAATTACCACCCCACTTGAGATCGATGTAAAAATAATTGGGTAAAATGTTTTTAACCTTTTAAACATTTTTATCTTATCAACTTTATAACTCACATGGGTGGTAATTGCATGACAATCTCAATCTTTATAGGAAGAAAGAGAGTCAATTTTGTACCATAGGTCATTTGGGTTTGGCTAGGGGAATAAAATATTTCGATACTAGTATATTGGTTTAGAATTTCCGCTATTTATATAATTCTATACATACATATATATATATATATATTTGTATTATTTATGTAAGTATGAATTTATTAATTTTTATGTTTATCAACATAGAAAATCCACATATTTATGAGCCTAAATATAACTCTTTTTTTTTTTTTTTAATGACTACCCTAAATATAACTTAAGTATTTTAATAAAATATATTAGCTTAAATAACACTTTTTTTTTTTTTACAATTTTTTTTATTGTACCAGCCAAAACACCGAAAACATCCTATTACTGCATGTACAACCCGCTATTTCATCCAATACATTTTAAAAGAGTATCAATACTGGTTTAATGTTCGGTACAATTGGTACTAGTACGGCATTGACTTCCCTAATAGGAAGTCTCTAAGAACATGAGTAGTGTTGAATAGTCAAAGATAAATTATTTTGTTTGTTTTTAGTCTTAAAGGTGAATATAAAATATAAAAGTGGATTTCAAACTGCACAGAAGAGATTTTATCTGCCAATCTAATTGAAACCCATAAATTTGATTATAAGCTGATTTGGGATAACTAAAAGATTATGTTTTTTTTTAGGACCAAAATAGGATTTTTAGCTAGAAGCCCAATTGTATGATGTGACAAAAAATGTACAAGAGGGAAAAAAAACCTCATGTATTGGATACATGAGTCCTTCTCACATGAAGGTAGACCCCATAAGATGTGAAAAGGAGGACCATGCATCTTATGCATCATATATATACCTCCTCATATGAGTGGCATGAGTGGTTCATGAGACTGATAATTGCTAATGGATATAGTCTCACAATCGGAAGACTAAAACCTGTAGTTTCTCCACAAAAAAAGAAAAAAGAAAAAGGAAGACTAAAACCTGTACATTCAGTAATGGAATACCAAACGCAGCGAGGCCGTCTTGGATCAACTGATCAAGTCATATGGGCCTTGCAATATAGCTAATGGCTACGAAAGATTATGAATAGATGAAATGTCGAATTAAGTTACAACGTACAGCTGACATTTAGGTCCAATCCGTCACATAAGAATCATATAGATCCAAGAGTTTCAGAAACAGGCATGGCACTTTTTGGGTCACAATTGTCTAAAAGCATGTGGGAGATCAGTAGTTGCAAGACAGAACCCGTTTATCTTCCACTTGGTGATTTGCGACATTACTTTCAAGTTGTGGAACTACATTTACAAGTTACTCAAAATAACTTGAACAAAATTGGCATTTAAATAAAGGTGGAAATGTGGCTTGTGATTCCTACAGTACCTTCCTTCAGCTGATAATGATAGAACAATAAAAATCCATGAATGACTAGTATACGGCAAAAATCCCACATATTTGCCATAATTTCCAGCCCAAACTAGCAAAAAGGACCTAGCTACTGGATCAGATCAAACAATTGATATATACAATTCACTGCAAAAGAATGCTAGGGGCAGCTTTCGTTGGGGCACCTAATAGTTTCATAATTTATGGCAGAGAATGTACGATTCATTCAGAACTCAATCTTTGTTAACACACGGCAGAATCTCTCACATTGACTCGTTGAATTTTACATAAAATAAAGGATTGAATTACCTCCTCTTTGCTGATTGCTTTGTAGTTTGTTAGATGGTTATCCCAAGCTTCAAAATTTTAACCTAAATCAGACCGTTTTGTATGCGTGTGTATCGCGTACACACTTTTTGACTGATAAGTTACACACAGGCAATGCTTCCGTCCAGTGCTAGACCGACGCGTGACCATTTTAGCACCATGTAGTGTTTGTGTCTTCAGACTTACACTAACCACACTCTCAACAAAAAATTATACCTCACTACTCGCACAGCAGGAGCAGTTTTACATATTTAGATTTTTTGTTTCTTTTGTAAGTAGAGGTGGAACACACACACAAACTCAAGAAAAATATTACACCTCACTACTCACACACACTAGCTTTGGTTATCCCAACTTGTTTTTCCTTTTTTGCTTCTTGTGCATAAAATCCAAGAATGCTTATTAACTATTTAGCGTACAGGTTCGAGACATCTCTAGGTCATTCCGCTGGGCCCCATTTCTTGCTTTGCAAACATCCTACTCATTTCTTACTATACTCTTGCTCTTGCTGCTTTCAAAGTATAAAAAGAAAAGTGTTCCTATGGTTGATTTGGGTGAAGGTAAAATTGAAAACATCATCACACAATCTGCTGTCATTCATATGCTAGCAGAATGTGATGGACTTCAGTGGTTTGAAAGTTGGGGTACCAAGAGATTATCTGAGCTTGGACTTCCTGTGATGACACCGAATCGTATTATCAAGGTGTATTTCTCTTCTCAGTTTATGTTTGTGGTACTATGTTTGTTATGTTCATTCTCACTGCATAATGCTTAACCTTTGCTTGTAAAGCCATAATTATACAATTTTTTATGCATTAAGAGATCAATCTTAAAATATTACATCTATATTTGGAATAGGAAGTTACATTTATTTTAAGGTATTTGTTGAAACATTTAAATTTTAAGTTAAATATAAATTGTGAGGATTTTAAAAACAGATCAATGTAACTGCATGAGATAGAAATTGCTGTGTGCTTGTTAGTGTTTATTATGGTCTATTAGCTCAATATGCGTTCTTGGGATGGTGTGTTAGCTCAATATGCATTCTTGTCCCATAACCTGCACTTGTCATAAAATAAATAAATTGTGAGGTTTTTCAATTTTATTTTTGTCCTGACTTGATCTATAAAAATGCTCCATGGTGAAAAAGGGTTTGATTGCTTGCCTTCATTTGCTAAGAAAATGTCTTTTATGTTTTATCAATGATATTTGAGCTATTAGAAATATTCATGGTCAGGAAACTTGATAATTATTGGGATGAAGATTAGCCTAGACGCATGTTCACATCTTAATGAATTCTCTCATAAGATTAATTTTTAATTTAGGTCCATGAGGATGAACCGGTGCTCCAGGCATTTAAGCTGATGAGGAAAAAGAGGATTGGAGGGATTCCTGTTATTGAAAAGGGTAGTAGCAGGTGTGTGGGTAATATAAGCTTAAGAGATGTTCAGTTCTTGCTAACAGCTCCAGAAATCTACCATGATTATAGGTTTGTAGCCGAGTTAATTTCCGAAATTGTGCATCTTTTGTTACTGTTATGTCTTATGTTTGATCCTTGAAATTCTAAAGGAAATAATTGGTGATGGCTGTAAGATGAGTTACTGACGTAGGACAACCACAAAAACAATAGAATAAAAGATAAAACCCTAGGAGTCAGCACCAAGCAAAACTGGAGTCAGCACCAGTAAAAGAAAACACACGTTTTTTTAATAATCATCAAAACTGTATTACAATAATCCCAAAAAGTGTATAAATAGCTAACATAAAGAAACCCTAAAGAAACCCTAATTATTAAATATTTGGGCTTGTTGAAACTCAAGCCCAATGACTAATAGGCCCTAACCATAAGGCCACAGGTTGGGCCATCTTCTTTCTCATATACGTGCGTGTAATTGGGGGCTTGTATCTCGTGTCTGCACCAACTCCCCCCGGGTGAGAAGAACTCGACCCCGTCGAGTGAAAATCTGAAGAGCTCTGATAACACTCCAACAAGTCAGGATCCAGTCACTGTAGCTCATCTCGAGTAATCCAAGTGCAATCAGAATCTGGTCGCCCTCGCCACCGAACTAGGAAACGGTGAACTCCTCCATCCCTGGTAGAAACAATCTGTTCATCTAAAATAGCATCAATAGATTCTTTATGTGCATAAGGTAGATTTAAGGGTAAAGGGGTGGGAACAGGGGCATCAATAGGATTAGGCAAAGACTCATCAAAAGGGGTATCAGGAATAGCTGTGGGGCTTTTATAAGCAACTAGATCCTCAATATTAAAGGAGGAGCTAATACCATAATCAGGAGGAAGATCAATGACATAAGCATTTGGGCCCATTCGTTTCAATACCTTGAATGGTCCAGCACTACGAGCCTGCAATTTTTTAACGGTCCCNCACCAATTCATCCACTCCCAATGAAGTTTGAAAGCCCTCCTCGTCTCAATTGCTAGTTTAGTTACTCTGGTTAGGTCAGTTTGGAACTACAAAAAGCTTTTTAATATTTCATCAAGGTTAACTTGCAGCATTCCAATGTCTGTAGATGCTTGAGATTGTATTCTTTAGTTCAGTTCGTTGACTGGATTATATGTTTATGGAATTTTTAATTGTGGGTTCTTTGTAATGAATTTGATAATGGATTTGGTTTTTATTGGTATCTGTGTAGTTTAATATGAACTTTTCTAAGTACAGACTGAGCCAATAAAAATAAGCTTATCTAAACACACTAGAAGTTTGTAACTTTATCATGAGTCATGTTACTGCTGCTTCATCTAATTATTCTATTGCTTATCTTGGGAAGCTGGTTTTACTCTTCTTTCAAGTTATCTGATATTGCATTCCTGCTTTGCAAATACATCTGTGGTTAAAATTGGGTTCTATAACATTTTCATTTTCCTCGCATATTTTTTTACAACTTTAATAAAGTATAGCTAGCAGTTGTGAAATTTAATTTTAATTATTGTTACATATCTTTCTATGCTTCATTGCACCAAGAAATTTTATTATCTTTTATTTTTAAATATTTGGAAAGGTGTCTGGCCAAATCCAGTGCCTGAATGTAGTTCCCACCGTAACAATGCTTGGGATCATGAAAGTTTGCCTTACCAGTGCTACAAGAGTTCATGCTCTTCTCAAGAAGAAGAAGGATGCTTTAACAGGCTAGTTCCGTCAGATTCTTAAAAAGATTGCCTCCAAGAAAGAATCAATGGGAGAGATCATGGAGACCTCCTCATTTGCCCAAACTGAAGCCAAGTATATTTCTAGGGAGAACAGTACATTGTCCTCGAGAATATCCAAGATGCATCTCTTAAAGTTTTATCAAAGCAGGAAAATGTTGCTGGTTTGAAGCTCCTGAAGTTTGAGTTTTTCACTGATGGTGAGACCAAGAATGACTGGTGCGGACACAAGATACAAGCCCCCAATTACACGCACGTATAGGAGAAAGAAGATGGCCCAACCTGTGGCCTTATGGCTAGGGCCTATTAGTCATTGGGCTTGAGTCTCAGCAAGCCCAAATATTTAATAATTAGGGTTTCTTTAGGGTTTCTTTATGTTAGCTATTTAAACACTTTTTGAGATTATTGTAAGACAGTTTTGATGATTATTAAAAAAAACGTGTGTTTTCTTTTACTGGTGCCGACTCCAGTTTGCTTGGTGCTGACTCCAAGCAACCCCTAGGTGCTGACTCCTAGAGTTTTATCTCTTATTCTATTATTTTTGTGGTTGTCCTACGTCAGTTTTGGTATCAGAGCAAACTTCCCATCCATTCAATACAACCGTAGACAACCACGAGAAAGCCAAACCGTCAAAAGAGCAAACCAGCCAAGGATGACATTACCTTTCAAGTATTTGCCTCATGAAATCTTGAACAAGCCCAAACCAGCCCCTGCAATCCGCGTATATCCCGCAGCACCACACGAGTTTTTCATCCCCAAGCCAACAGAAAAGCCAGTGACACCTCCCAAGCCGGTGACCACCATCCGTGCCCGCCTCTGATCACAGAACCCACACCCACAAACCCAAAAAAAAAAAAAAAAAAAAAAAAAAAAAAAAAACCACCGCCGAAGCAAAGCAACCCATGCAAGCCATCAGCCGCTAGAACCCACAAATTAACACTCATCGCCGCAAACCCAGCCGTCGAAACCCATTGTTGACCCACCGCTGCTGAGACCGAAGATTAGCTGCCATTGCTGAGACCAACGAGCTACTACCACTGCCGAGATCCGAGACAAGCAGCCACCCGCCGCTGTCTGCGCCTCCTTCGCGCCGCCACCAAGCGTCAGTCCCCTTCACCGGCAGAAGACTTCTCATCACAGAGAAATTTTTTTTTCTCTTTTTCAGTTTAAGTCCGTGTTTATCTCTATAGTTTCAACTTTCTAGTTTCAGTCTGTAGCTTTATTTCAAGCTTTAAGTCCGTGTACTGTTTTTATTTATTTTATTATTATTCTTAAAAAAATCACAAAAAAAAAAAAAAAACATTATTGTTACTGTAGCAGCCCATTGTAAGTATTGGGCCTTGAGTTGTTCTCCACAGGTCCTTTTGTTCAAGTCAAATCTATCACTTGAAGAGCCAAGTTCGGACTATCTAATGCAATAAGTTGGCCACTGACTAGGGTACCATTCTCACTCTCTTTTTGGTGGATTCAATTTTGTTTCATTGAAGAATAAAATCTTTTATTTTTTATGTGCATGTCCACCATACCCCACTGCCTACCCATTTTGTGCTCCAACTAGCTATTTTATTATTGTGCTTTCCTTCATACCCATTCTAAACTTCCAAAAAAAAAAAAAAAAACCTTTGAAATATCTATTCTATTATTAATTGTGGAGCTTATTGAATTTGACTTTTATTTGGACTATCTTTCAATATTGTGAATATGTCACTACTTGACTGCAATTTATTCATGTGTTCATTGATCCAATCCCTACATGCACTATTGCTTGACCTTAATTTTAATTGAGAATTGGTTACTTGAGCTTTTGTGAATCTCAATTGCATTCATATATATAGTGTGCATGCATCTACGTAGTGGTCGCATCAGTCAAACTCTGAACATCAATCCACTTCCGAGTCTAGGACCTCCTTAGAGCAAACCATAGCTGAACTGCAAAAAATGTCCAAAATTTAATGGATAGGGTTGGACAAATTGAGGCATCTCAACGGAGACTATTAACCATGAAGGAGATAACATGCTTAGGCAACATAACTTCGGTTACTTTAATAGGGCTCCAAACTTTGAACCTGATCACTATAATCACATGGCCCTAGGGATTTGATGATAGGATGTTTAAGGACAAGATAGATGCACCCACCTTTGATGGCTGCCTAGACCCATGGGTTTTTCACTGATTGTTGCGTCAAATGGAGAAATTCTTTAACTATTACCATTGGGCTGAAAACAAGAAAGTGAGGTATGCTAGGATGAAGTTAATTGGAAAAGCTGACCTTTTTGGGAAGACTTGAGGAAACCCTTAGGCGACGACGTGAGCCCCCCATTACTGATTGCTTGAGATGAAGAAGAAAAGCACTCTCGAGAATTATCTTCCTTCAACTTATAGGAGCTCCCTTCTTGAGGAATGGGATCGCCTAAGGCAAGGCAATACTCCTGTGGCTGAATATATAGAGAAGTTCATGGAGTTTAAGAGACGAATTCAAATAGTCGAGGAAGAGTTGTTACACTCAATAGGTTCAAGAAAGGTTTAAATGCTAGCCTACTAGGAGAGATTATCACCGAGGAGTCACTACCTTAAGAGAAGCATATGAGCTTGCTAGGAATTGTGAGTTAGCATCCAAATCTATCTTTTGGTGACGTTCTGAGCCCCGGAGTGTTCCCACCAACCCTCAACCTTTTGGTAGTAGACCTAGACTTGCCTTACCCCTAAGGTCAACCCCAATAGTACCCCAATAGAAAAGAGGACAAAGGAAAAGGTGTGGTCAATGAGCCTTCAAGATTAGGCTCTCGCCTCCAATGCTTCAAATGCAATGGGTTGGACACATCGCAGCTAGGTGTCCCTCTAGGCCCTTGTCATTCAAGAGGGTGATGAAAAGGTTGAAGATGTTGAGGAGCTAGTGTATGATCCAAATGTTGAAGGAACCCAAGATGTTGAGGCAGAATGGGAAGATGATCCTAGCTACCTTGCATGCATTAGAGCCATTTCTCCCCAAGTTGATGACTTCAAGGACTTTGGTGTCCCTAGAGTGAATGTGGTAAGGTGCGCTTTGACGGAGCAGAGAGACACTGGTGATTGGCGAAGAAGTGCCATCTTCCAAACTTACACTAAGTGTGGAGACAAAACTTGCAAGGTTATTATAGATAGTGGGAGTTGCATTAATGCGGTGTCCTCTAACGTTGTCTCCCGCCTAGGCTTGAAATTGACCCCTCACCCTACCCATATAAGTTTCTTGGGTGGATACTTCCTCTATAGCCATCAAAGAAAGATGTGTTGTCCCACTTCAATTCCTCACCTACAAGGCTGAAATATGGTGTGATGTAATTCCCATGGATGTAGGGCATATTATCTTAGGTAGACCTTGGCTTTATGATTTGGATGTCACCCTCTATGGGCGATCCAATTCTTGCTCATTTATGTTTAAGGTAAGAAGATTGTGCTCAATCCTTTAAAACCTAAGCCAATCGACATGAGCAAGAAGAAAGAAGCACAAAGGCGAAAGACCTGAACATTATAAGCCCTAAAGCATTCGAAAGTGTTGGCTTGGGGATGAAAAACTCATGTGGGGCTGTGGGATAAATGCGGATTGCAGGGGCTGGTTTGGGTTTGTTCAAGATTTCATGAGGCAAATACTTGAAAGGATGTCATCCTTGGCTGGTTTGCTCTTTTGACGGTTTGGCTTTCAAGTGGTTGTCTACGGTTGTGTTGAATGGATCGGAAGTTTGCTCTGATACCAAAACTGACGTAGGACAACCACAAAAACAATAGAATAAAAGATAAAATCCTAGGAGTCAGCACCTAAGGGTTGCTTGGAGTCAGCACCAAGCAAAACTGGAGTCAGCAAAGAAAACACACGTTTTTTTAATAATCATCAAAACTGTATTACAATAATCCCAAAAAGTGTTTAAATAGCTAACATAAAGAAACCCTAATTATTAAATATTTGGGCTTGCTAAAACTCAAGCCCAATGACTAATAGGCCCTAACCATAAGGCCACAGGTTGGGCCATCTTCTTTCTCCTATACGTGCGTGTAATTGGGGGCTTGTATCTCGTGTCCGCACCAGTTACTTGGATAACTCTACCTGCCCTCTTGCAATCCCTATAATTAATGGCATTACAACAAAATTGATTGCCAAAGTTTTGGAGGAGCTCATAAACAATAAAACTCAGTCATGTTCATGGTCATTGTGGAACCCTCAAAACCAGCCAACCTCCATGATCCTTTGATACATGTGGCATGATTTAGTTCATTTGTTTGCGTACATGATTGGCTTATAAATTTGACTAATTGTATATTTTGTGCATCATAAATCTTATTCTCATTGAAAGTCCATGTTTAAATCAACATTAACATGAAGTTGTTGATAAAAAAAATTAGGCTAGGAAAGTATGCAATTTCATCAAAAAAATTTAGGCTCCTAGTTCTATGGTCCATACAGTGTTCAATCAATATGACTCTTGTGGCACTCACTTGACATGTACAACAGATCTATCACGGCAAAGACCTTCCTGACAGCCGTTAGAAGCTACCTAGAGAAAAATCATGAGAACTGCCCATTAGTGACTGGCATGATCACGTGCAAAAGGGACCACACAATGAAAGAATTGATTCAGCTGCTAGATTCTGAGAAGATTCACAGGATATATGTAGTCGATAATGATGAGAATCTTGAGGGAGTGCTGCCACTTTGGAGTCCCGTGGCTACTTTGGCGATTTCTTTGATGGTGTGCTGCCACTGCCCCAAAACAGCAGGGTTTAACATCAGGAATAACATCGATTGACATTTTTTTTTTGCTAGTTTTGTTTTCTTGTAATGATCTCTCCTTGTCCTTTGGTTTCTTGGAGATGGGTTGATTATGGTGATTGTAACATAGGTAAGCACTTGTAATTAATTTTACCCCAGTGTGACTGAGTTAATTATTCTGTATATTTTCCCCCAGTGTACAATCTAATAAAGAGATCCCTTCTTCATGTACATTTGTCCCTTTAATCTCAATACTCTGTTAGAGAGTGGATATGTTTTATATTAAAAAGATTATTCCACAGTGCTTTGATGGTTGTCATCAATAGGCTGATCCCAATGATAAACCAAGCATTCAATCACTTGGTTGATATATTTATGTATTTAAGATTATGGGTTAATTGTGCTTTGCCTCCATAGTTAAACTATGGGGTTAACTTCAACCTCCCCAGCAGACTATGAAATTGAGTAATCAATTTCCTCATATAGTCATATTGATAATATGCAAAATTTCTTGTGCCATGAAATAATTTTTTTCCAATCGAAAATTTTAATAGAAAATTCATAAGATCATAATTCACCATTTGGACATTGCTTGATTTCAGAAATTTTCGTTTGATAGAAATTGTTAACAACATGGTGTATTTTCCCTATCATCAATGAATTAGTGACTCATTGCTTAGTTTTATAGTTTAGTGTTGGATTAAATTTAAACCCATAATTCAGGTGGCAAAGTGGAATCAACTCTTAAGATAATTGAGGATGATCTCTTGATAATAGCTTAATAAATCTGCCTTAATAAGTGCATAAATTTAAGAAGACAAACGATTCTTCCACAAACTCCAAGACTAGTTTTGCATCTGAGGCATTTAGAGCTCATAATCAGATAATCTCAACACAATAACGGGTAAAAAGTTTTAACATGAGCAATTGGTGTTGAACAGCAACTTTGAAAATTCTAGACGGATGGACAAAGCTTTGTATATGTTTCTGTTGGAAATCTATAACATTAGAAGATGGGTACATTTGTCTTAACTGGTACAGAGTGCACGTTTAGGAAGAGAGAAAAATTAAACATGACGTTTATCATGTGAATGAAAATTGTAGAATCAACATGATGTTTATTATTATTGAAAAAAATGACCCACATATCGTAGTGTACAACATTTTACAAGTGATCCTTGTCTTTACCTATGAACTTAACCTAATGGCCTTCCTCTCATTCAAGGAGAGCCCTTAACTTGTGTCAGATAACTTCCATGTCGATGCAATCATTGACTTTGTTAGAAGTGACAAAACCCTTGTAATCTACTCCATCACATCTTGTCAATGTTACTTTACAATTCACAAATGATCCAACACTTATTGTATCCTTCTTGCTTCAGCACTCATCAATTCATCCATTTAATATCATATTTGATAAATTGTTAATTACTATCAATGTTCAAATATCTTATATTTCTGAAAGAATATATGGAATTAATGAGCATTTTGATTATTATAATCTGGCTCCAATCGTACACCAGATATTCTATTCAATTAAATAGAAGAAGAAGAGCTAATCTACAGTACTAAATATTTATGAAATCCCACTTAACACAATAATGACTGGTTTTTTAACCAGCATACACACTCAGCAATAGAACTGCAATAACAAAATTGATATAAAAACACAAACATGCCAGAACAGCAAGTATACAGTCAAGTAGCCTATGGGCGCCCAATAAAGTGTGGACACAGATATTTCAGAGCGAAGGTGATTCACTCACAAAAACTAGAATCTATAGCACATACAATTACATAAATTATTACAAAGTATACAGCATGGAAGATAATTAACCTTCATAAAAACCCAAGTTTATAACATTAACAACAACGAAAATCAACATCATATAATTAATCTACATTAAACAGGCAAAGTCTTTTCCAACTAGCCTTTCATGAGAGTCCTCCTGCGGTGCAGTACTCGCGGTACTCCCTCAAACAAATTGAACAAATAACTCTCTAAATCATCTGCTGTGTACTTTATGTATTTCCCAGCGTGCCTTCCAATCTCTACTTGATTCCCAAACCTTCCGTTAAATGAGCGGTAAGCATGGATCACCTTTAGTGATATAAATATCCTAAGCTCTTCTCGGAGTTGAGCATCGGGGACCTTCCAAGCAGTTTGAACCCTATAGATTTCCTCAATTCCTGCATTGAAATTCTTAAATCTCTCCCTCAAAGCTACCCTCGAGGGATTCCCTTCATCCTTCAAACAATCCAACACCTTGGTCCATGAAGCCCTAAGATAACTCATAGCATATTGCGTTATCTGCCCATGTTGCTTACGAACCCAATTATCACCTAATAGCCCACCAAGATCCAAATCTTTCACCTTCTGCTTCATATAAAGAATATTATTAATCAGAAAAATATACTGCAATGCACCATCCCCATAGAGCTTCGATTCCTTCTCGAGATTGGACTCTAAAAAGTTTATTAACACCAACAATTGACTAGCTAGCGGATTCATTTTCAAGCTATTGCTATCATGATTTCGTAAAGCATCTAATTGATCATCATCTTCACCAATTTCCAACAAGTTCTGAGTATCACTATAATCAACAATCAATTTCACACAATTCATCATGGTCTGCGTCAGTGGGTGAATGTCACCACTCTGCATCGGTTTCTTCCAGGTCGAATTCTTCTCCTTGTTCTCAAGATCGATAAGTGTCTTGCTCCCGGTGAGCATCGCTCTTGCCTGATTGAACTCAAGACCGTTGCCCAATTGCTCCATCGCCTCGGCCATCTCATCATACGTGTCTAGTATCCTAAAGAGATTCTCAGGCGATCTTCCTCCCAGCGCAACGGCTCGACTGAAATTCAACAAGGTTCTATTGAAGCGAATCTCTTCGTGTACATCAGTGCGACTGAACATCAGATCAACGACGCGATGGTTTTGGAGAATATCGATAGCTTGAATACATTTATCCATCTTCTCGATCCCTCCTAAGATCCGCCTATCCAAAGAAATTCCATTAATTACTAAACTACTATTTATAGTCGACTTGTTGGGTGGGAAATGTAACGATGGTATGGAAAACTGCATAGGAGTTGATGATCCATCACTGTCAGTGTCCGACCTGTCGGGTGCAAAGCAGTGATAATATGAGGGTATGGAAAGCTGATGATTAGGAGTTGATGATCCATAACTGTCAGAGTCCGACATGTCTGGTGGGAAGAAGTGATAATATGAGGGTATGGAAGGATTTCGAAATATTATTTCACAATTATCGGGGCTGCCTATTTCAGACATGGCGGGTGGGAAGATTGACATTATGGAATATGAGGGTATGGAACGACTTCGAACAATTATTTCATAGTTTTCGGGACTGTCTTTTGGAGACGTGGCTGGTAAGAAGATTGACATTATGGAATCGGAATTGGAACGAGAGAATTCTGGACTACTACCATCAGTCTCAGACATGGTGGGTGGGAAGATGGATGAAATGTTAAGAGGGGAGTCTGGATTTGTTTCATTCCAAACCCAACTGCCACTGCCAGCTTCCGACATGGCTGATGGAAAAAATGACCCTGCTACTAATGACATACTTCTTTCTCTATACACTTGGCGAACCATTCTCGTCTCCATTTCTCTGAGCTCATCCACAGCCTTTGGATCGATCAAATTCTCCTCGTTGTTTTCATCAGGCCTCATTGGTGTGTTCAAGCTCTGCACGATGTGCGGAGCAGTGTTGATGTCAGTCATGGTGGTCTTAGAGATATTTTTTGGGGTTTGAGTCAAAGAGAGAAGTTGAAAGAGAAAGGAAGCTTTGGAAGATAGAAATAGAATGAGGAATTAATGAGCCGTGGCGGGACTGACTTGGTCTCGCCGCCATTGTTGATGCTAGTAATCGTGGTCTTGTCAATAATTTCAGGGGTTTGGTTTTAGTCTTATTTGAAATAGTCAGAACTCAGGATAAACTGAAAACGAAAAAGCGAGGGAACTTTCTTGTGAGGGTATATGCTAGTCCTCGAGCTTAGAGGATCTCTCTTTTTTGGTGTTTATTATGGTGTGTGGGCTTTATTCGCATTCTTGGCCCATTATTTGTGAGGGCTGCCCTGCTTCCAAAGCTTTTTGTAGACAATTGGATGTCAATGTTAACAGTATGCATCTTTGAATGTTTTCGTTATATCCATTATTTTGTATCTTTTTTTTGTTTCTTGTAGTAAAAGTACATCATAATTTTTGTGTCTAGATAATAGTAATAGCCCAACACAAATTTCTTAATGCACTAGTGATGGATGTTGATGCCCCTGATGATATCAGTTGCATTGTTGAGTTTGTGGAGACTGGATTTACCAAAGTTTTGAACTAGCTCATATACAATGATTTATGTTCATGGTCATTGTGGAACATTCAACACTCACAGACCTCCATATAGGCATGGTTTGGTTCATTTGAGGATGTTGATGCACTTGAGGATGTCAGTTGCATTGAAAGATTATTCTTGAAGGTAATTTCTAAAAAGTTTCATGATGCTTCTGTTGGTTATGGAAGAAAACACACACTTCTAATTTAGCAGCAATGCAATCTAAAAATGTATAATCAATAGTTACTAACCAAACAATTTAGTTTGACTTTCTAATTATCTTATGAATTTCATGATAAGTACAAATTCTATTCCTTTGAGAGGGCTGATCTGCAAAGAAATAACAGTAATTTGTGTTGCAAAATTAGTTCTCGAGTTTCGCTCGAAATTAATAATCTACATTCTTAGCCTAAGCAACAAGCAAGGCATGCATTAGAAACTACCAAACTAGACAGCGTAATTTCAACGGAAACTAGCATCAAATGTAGTTCTCTCCCTTACCAATTGGACAACCTAGCTCATAATCATTATAAAAGACAATACATATCCTCATGGGGTAACCCATATTGTGAAGATGAAAGTTAAGCCTTTCTTTTTTTTTTTTTTTGGTGGTCCAAGGTTCTAAATTGATAGAAACCTAAAAAAGTGGGCTTGTCTAGCTATAGGAGTTATAGAAACCTAAAAAAGTGGGCTTGTCTAGTTATAGGAGTTTAATGGTCAAATTCAATGGACATCTTGATACGAAAAGGCAAAACTCAACTTTCACTTGAGAATTCCTCCAAATTGGGTTTGAGCCTCCAACCCATAATGTGTTAGTTTATAAGACTATTCTCATGTACTAAATCACATGCATTAAAACACTTAAACACATTACATGATCATTAAGTTGGTCATGTGACTATAAATACACATAAATTGTCTTTTAAGTTGCCATTTAAGTGGATGAAGGAAATTGTGTCCTTTTAACATTGACTAAAATTCTGATGGGTTAGTGTCTTGGGCTACAAACAATTGAGTTCCATACCATTCCCTTGCGTTTTGTTAATTATTTGGAGCATATAATCCACGACCTCATAATGCCTTGTTGGTGGTTCTCATTTGATTGCTTTAAAATTTGAATTTTTTTAATAGATATTATAAAATTCAAAACTTATAAATAATTGTTTTTACTATTACCATATTTTTTAGATGGTAT